>NC_089752.1:114707956-114712956 GCF_040412425.1 Macrobrachium rosenbergii
AAATACACACATATATATACATCTATAAATATATATTATACATATAGATACATATAAATATGTATGTATGCATATGTATATATATTCATAATATATATATATATATGTATGTGTATATATATATATATATATATATATATATATATATATATATATATATATATATATATATATATCGGAGTGCCATACTTGCCATTCAATTCATAAACAATATTTAACGAAACCAAATGCAAAACCTTCATCTGTTCAAAATAAACTCAGCTACCAAAGCTGAAAAAATGCAGTTCCACCGAAACCAGTGTATTTTGTTCTTTCGCAGAACCAGTAACCTATTAGAATTTAACTTCAGTCTCTTGATCAACGAATGCCAAGAATCAAAACAGTCAGCTGTGCATTAAAATGCCCGTTATACAACCCCTTTCTCGCGAACATTGTTTCTCAAAGGAAAGTCACCCATAACTGAATCTCAGGGGGAACACAGAAAGAGTTCCCTTGAGTGCAATAAACGCTGTTTTAAAAATGTCTCCCTTCATTAAGGTATTGTCCAATTAGAACGGGAATATTTATAGCATTTACTGTGGCAATAACAACGAAGAACATGCTGGCGACGAGTGGGGAAGATGAGAATTTACGAATGTCTGGTTTCTCACTAATTCTGGGTACGGTAGTTCAATTACGGGTTAATTACAGTTGACTTCATTATGAAAAGTCTCAGCGCGTTAATTACTGCTTGACCTGCCACTCTTCATTAGAGCAGAGCGAGTAATCCTACCACTTTTTGTAAACATATGAAAATCGCAGACACAGAATTATACCACTTTTTGTAAATATATGAAAAGCACAGACACGGAATCATACCCCTTTTTATAAACATGAAAAGCACAGACACAGACTGGACAGAATAGTTCTAATACTTGGGCTACCTCACTTCGCAATTACTGCATAAATGTCTGACGAAATCCTTTTGACGGACGGGAAACGTTACTACTTAAGAATGGAAGTTGAAACGATGAAAGCTAATTTAGAACGTAACCGAGGGAGCCATTATCTACTTAATGAACAAGTTAGCGAATCAAAGCGAAAGAGAAGAAAGGACAGACCACGAAATTCTGTGAGAATTTTAAGCACAGACTGAGTGAGAAGTATATCCTGGTGGGGGTTGGAGGGTAGGATTTAGTACGATTTACAACCCACTAAAATCTCATATCTCTGAGGAAATGAGCAGTAAGAAAATCCTAGTGATTATAACTACAGAGAAATAAATAAAGAAAAAAAATTCTTTTGGCACACGGCTGGTAGAACCGATAGCGTCAAAAGAGACTAAGCGGATTCAGAATATGTCTCCCAGATGGATTTTGGCGTCAGGGAAACACGCGAATATAGAAGGCCTTATGGAATTAGGCTACAAAAGAAAAAAAATCCAGGTTTCCCAGTAAAAGGAGTTATAGAGCGAAAAAGAATTCATGTAAGTCCAAAAAAATAAAAAATCTGATGACATGGCAACTAGAGAACTCTCTCTCTCTCTCTCTCTCTCTCTCTCTCTCTCTCTCTCTCTCTCTCTCTCTCTATAATATTTATTATTTTCTCATATACCTGCTTATTTGCAAGGTAGCTACATAACTCACTGTACATCTCTCTCTCTCTCTCTCTCTCTCTCTCTCTCTCTCTCTCTCTCTCTCTCTCTCTCTCTCTCTCTCTCAATGTAATATTTATTATTTTCCCTTAGGCTTGTTTTTATGCAGAAGCCCCCTATTGCTCACGCAATGATGGAAAACACTCAAAGAAACACAAAGGTCAAGAGTAAAAGGAAAGAGCCGCGAGAGATTGTCCAGAGATTCAAGATTTTGGGAAAAGAGGAAATCTCGCAAAAACGAAGATTTTGATTTTCAGTATTATTATTATTATTATTATTATTATTATTATTATTATTATTATTATTATTATTATTATTATTATTATCATTCAGATGATGAACCATATTTATATGGAGCAAGCCCACAAAAGGGGCCACTGACTTGAAATTCAAGCTTCCAAAGAATATTATGGTGTTTATTCGAAAGAAGTAACAGAAGGTAATGGGGAATACAACAAGAGATCGGTTATCAGAAAACAGACAAATTAAAAAATTAACAAATTAATAGATAAATAAAAATATAAGTAAATTATTAAAATACGAGGAGAATTGCATTAAGGTAGTAATGCATTGCATCTTCGCTTGAACTTCTGAAGTTCCAATTCCACGGCATCCTCAGGGAGGCTGTTCCACAGCCCAGAGGTGTGAGGAATAAAGGACCTCTGGAACTGAGAAGTTCGACAGCGAGGAAAATTTACTGCATATTGGTGCTGCTATTCAGTGAATCTGGTTGCTCTCGGCAGGAAAAGGGGATCAGGGATCAATTGTGAATGTGAAAGAGCATTGCTAAAATGCAACTTATGAAAAACTGACAAACAAGAGACCATCCGTCGATGGTCCAAGTCTTAATATTCAGTCTATTAAGAGAAGTGGTGGTGCTAGACTGTCCAGAGAAGGAGGTGGCCATTTATGAAAATGTCCTGCAATACAGTTTCCATATACCTTACGTTCATACAAAGTAAAGATATCACAAGTGAATTGGCATGAATAAAAATCTACGAATGGAAAAATGGATTCATTATCAGAGGAGTCGATCATAACTGCCCTGTCAAAAATCATCGAGAAAAATCAGCAAGTAAAAGGATGAACGCTTTGGAAATTTCCAATAAAATTAACAATAGGTGTTTACTGATTATTACAAAAATTTCACAGTATTCTAGAAAAATAATCAAAGCAAAAGACAAGTTTATTATTCTGTACGACGACGAATAGATGAAAACTCGGGAATGTAAATCAGCAGGAATCCTGTGAAATGTAACTCGGAAAATACTTTGTACAACCACGAAGTTGCACAACACGGTGACAAAGGAAACACGCGTTCAAGATAAAAACTTCTTCGTAACATGTAGGCGGTAACTTGCAGTCAACATTAAGCAAAGGCAAAACTTGTAATTAATTGTACATTTTATTTTTGTACGGTTTCACTGATACGACACCAGAAATTTTATAAATTAGTTATATAACTGTAACATCTTAATATGAAACTGAGAATAACAATGATTTTTTTTTGGCAGAAAAATACAAAAGGCGTAATTACAATGAAACCTCTTCTGTACACAATGATTACTGTGGAACACAATCAACCAATTTTTGTAAAAGCATCAAGAACGGTATGGTCGCCGCCTTTGATATGGCAACTGAGAAATCTCTCATTATAATGGACCCTCTTTGGCAGCTCTGATTTTTTTATCAATGAAGGTGAGCCATTTGCGATCTGAGAAAGCGAGATACAAAAATCATGATAATTCTTCTTAGTTGTTTTCGATGCTGCGTGTGCATTTTTATGAGATGTACAGGAATATCACAGATGAACAATCGCTTGGGAAATATAAAGGTAAAAAAAAAAAACAAGTGAAAAATTCGCCGAATTTTCTACGGCGCAATCAAGTTTTCTGTACATCATATAAACAAGGCCACCGAAAATGGATCTATCTTTCGGTGGTCTCGGTATAATGCCGTATGCGCCGCGGCCCATGAAGCTTTAACTACGGCCCGGTGGTGGCCTGTACTATATCGTTGCTAGATGCACGATTATGGCTAACTTTAACCTTAAATAAAATGAAAACTCCTGAGGCTAGAGGGCTGCAATTTGTTATGTCTGATGACTGGAGGGTGGATGATCAGATCAACACACCAATTTGTACCCTCTAGCCTCAATAGTTTTTAAGATCTGAGAGAAGACAGAGAAAAGTGCGGACGGACAGACTAAGCCGGTGTAATAGTATTCTTTTCAGAAAACAAAAAAAAAAAAAAGTGGGTTAAGGGAACATTATGAAGTCCTGAGGACGATGGTGTCTAGACCGAGAAGAGCGCACTTACAGCTTTGCTCAGAAATACCAGGAAGGAATGTAATTATAAATATATATATATATATATATATGTGTGTGTGTGTGTGTGTGTGTGTGTGTGTGTGTGTGTGTGTGTGTGCGTGTGCATTCCTTTCTGGCATTTTGAGCAAGACTATATATATATATATATATATATATATATATATATATATATATATATATATATATATATATATATTCCTATTGCACAGACGTTGAACACTTTTCGATTACATTCGAGATTAACTCTACGAAGCGAGCCGTGTTGTTGGCGAGGCCCGTGATGCAATTAATTATACTTGTGATTAGTTTCCACTGTGGTTAGTTTCTATGGAGAGAGCATGTCCTATCATTTTGGAGGTAAGCTGGAACATAGTAGCTGTTTAATTCAATCAAGAAGGGAATGGACTTTAGTGCGAAAACGTCAACGTACTGGAGATGGTAGGCTTGAGATGTGCACTCAGATGCGTTTGGTTGAACTACAACAGAAGCGTTTGTTTTCGACAAAATTAATTAAACCTTCCGTAAACTGAAAGGGTTTTGTCCATGTACCACTATTATTATTACTATTATTATTATTATTATTATTATTATTATTATTATTATTATTATTATTATTATTATTATTATTATTATTATTATTCAGTAGATGAAACCTATTCATATGGAACAAGCCCACCACAGGGGCCACTGACTTGAAATTCAAGCTTCCAAAGAATAATATGGTGTTCATTAGGAAGAAGTAAGAGGAAGTAAAGTAAAACACAGAAAGAAGAGATCCCACTTATCAAAAAAGAAAAAAAAATTAATAAATGGATAAATAGATAAAGTATTAAAAGAATCTGGTTGCAAAGGAGATTTTAACTGATCTTCTTGAAAGTTCCCCCTACAATTGTAGAATATCAGTGCAAATGTAAAGAAAACAATTACATATCTAAAAGTGAATGAGGAGCACCACAGATCCTGGACCAAACAGGTATTCGGTAAACGAACTGAAATATTAAACATTTGTCAACATCCACAAAGGTCATACCGCTGGA
>NC_089752.1:114717956-114740456 GCF_040412425.1 Macrobrachium rosenbergii
TTATACTACGTACTAAAAAAAAAAAAAAAAAAACAAGCTAAGATCACAGAATTTTTAAACACTGCACGGATCAAATACATAATATTTAATAGCTTTCTTTATTACCCTCTCTCCGAGAGAGAGAGAGAGAGAGAGAGAGAGAGAGAGAGAGAGAGAGAGAGAGAGAAATAATTCTGGCTTCGTGTTTGCCTTTACCTTTGCGTACATATGGCATCATCATGCTAGCTTGCTCTTCTGTACATTTTTTATGATTTCCTAGCGTATTTTCGTCTGGCTCTTGTTTCCCCCTTCATTGGAAACACATTTTCTGTTGATACTGATATTTACTAACAATTTCATTCCCCTCCCCTACTCTTATAATTGACTTCAGTAGGAATGGGTTTGGATATTGTTTCCCGGATTGGAGTTGTTTTGCGAGATTCCTCTTCATTCAAAAAAAAATAAATAAATAAAACTCCCTGGTAGAAACAGGAATTTCTTTATCTTTAAAGTGCAACAAATGCCTTCACAGATAACAAAATAAAAGTTCTAGCAAGTTACGTTTCTTTTATCAGTATTTTGTGGTCAAATACTTGAAATTAAGCAGATCATATATATATATATATATATATATATATATATATATATATATATATATATATCATCTTTTACTTAGATTTCTTTATTTTTATATTTCTTTGTTTTTATATATTTCTTTATTTTTATATGTTTCATATTTCCATGTGAAACACAATGCTTTTCATAGGTAAAAATGTTATACTAGAAAGTCAGCTATTCTCAACGTTCATTGGAAGTACACAAGTAAATACAGATGCACTAAGCCACTGCAAACTTGCTCTGGAATTCACTTCCGAGGTAGGTACTGTATTCATGCCCTATTTCATTTGTGTTGTTCTTTAGGAAAAGCGGACTTTAGGAAACCACGTCGAATCAGGTGCCACATTTCTGTCCCGTTGCTGATTTGGTTAATATCTCAACTTCCTGCGTTTCTGAAGAGGGACCCTTTTTTTTCAAACTGAAGAGAGCTTTGTTAATGGGACATCGACTATCACAGAATAATTGTTTATTATAAATGTATATTAGATGGAGATTATTTTCATAAAGCGGAGAATAACGAATTGCGACCACTTTTGTTTATCCTGAGCAAAAACGAACAAATAAAAAATGCGCTGAAGTTTCTTCGGCGCAATCGAGTTTTCTGTACAGTCGCTACAGCGTATAATCAAGGCCACCGAAAATCGACCTATCTTTTGGTGGTCTCCGTATAATACTGCATGACCCGCTGCCCATGAAACTTATACACGGCCCGATGGTGGCCTATCCTATATCGTTGCCAGAAGCACGATTATGGATAACTTTAACCTTATATAGAATCAAAGCTACTGAGGCTAGAGGGCTGCAATTTGATATGTTTGATGATTGGAGGGTGGAAGATCAACATACCAATTTGCAGCCCTCTAGCCTCAGTGGTTTTTAAGATCTGAGGGCGGACAGAAAAAGTGTGGACGGACAGACAAAGCCGGAACAATAGGTTTCTTTTTCAGAAAACTAAACACTGAATGTGGGTGGAAAAAACCAAGAAACACGTCTCTCTAATATGTGGAAGAAGAAAGTTACTGGCCTTGGAAAATCGCAGCAGTAGCCTAAAGTAAGTAACGCAGTATTCGATAACATGTTTATTGGTTTCTCCGAAATATATCCAATAATCTTTACATTGGCTCTTACGTCGCTTTTTGTTAAGAAAATATAGCTTTTCCTTTTGCTCAATGGGGTATTGGCCGAGGTAATACTTGAGAGAAGGCGTGTGTATGTGTGTGTGTGTGTATATATATATATATATATATATATATATATATATATATATATATATATATATATATATATATATATATACTTCATAAGTATATGTTTATAAATATACATATATATATATATATATAGGAGAGAGAGAGAGAGAGAGAGAGAGAGAGAGAGAGAGAGAGAGAGAGAGGGAGAGAGAGACCCTTTGTGTCATAAAGATCCGCGCAGAGAGTGAATGAAGGAAGCTCATTTATCGAAACAATTGCCATCTACTTGACACTGTCAGAAAGGGGAGCACACGAAAAACGCCAAAAAGTGAGGAAATATCCTGGATAGGGGCGAATAAGCAAATCGAAGCCATTATATTTTGGTTCAAAAAAAGAGAATTCATATCAAAAAAAGAAATCCAAAGTTTCAAGAAGCTCTGTCACTTTTAATTATGCGATATTTTCGCAATAATTTTAGACAAACAACGAAGTTAAGAGGGCTCTTCAGATCAATAGAATAGACGAGCTGTTGTATATAATAGACTGACTTTCACATATGCTCGTATGTCAGGCCGAACAGACGAATGTTTTTTTTAGACAGAGCTACAAGGAAACGAGACGGACTGATTGTCTCTCAACAAACATGAATAGTATATGTAGAATCTACCGGTCACTTTTTACCAGATACGTATGTAATTGTAATAGCCACAATGCCCTCTTAACTTTCTCGAATTCTTCGCGCTTTTTTGGATACGCTTGTCACTGCAAAGCCTTAAGATCCAAGTGCAAGAAATAGGAAGAAATTCTGTTGCGCGGTAGCGGGAAACGAACCCGGGTCCGCTCATCAGAACGAGGCACCTGACCACGAGAAGGATAAAAAGCAAAGGTTTTCTTGGTTGATGGAGTAAGCCACAGCACGACACTGCGTGATACTAGAAATGAACAGGTAAAAGAAAAAAGGTAAAACTTCGAAACAAGTTTCCACGCACATTGAGCAGAGCCGATAAGGATTAGTTGGGTCGAGGAAACTTTTGTTTTTGTGGACAGGAAAGTTAGTTATTCTCAAATTATTTATCTAATTTAGGAAATAGAGGCCTCACGAATCTCTAAACTCTTGCCTAAGGCAATATATTTATTTTATTATATTATTTATTGGCAGGGGAATGCCCATCGTCTGATCAAAGGTATGAGAGAGAGAGAGAGAGAGAGAGAGAGAGAGAGAGAGAGAGAGAGAGAGAGAGAGATGTCGTAAAATCGCTGAAAAATTAATATCTTTTCTCTTATGTTATTTCCTACAGATTCTATCATACTATCATACTGTCCGTATATCATGCGTAGAGTTACATTAATTTATTAATATTTTTTTGAGTATGTATGAGTGTTTTTCTATTTCATCGTGCATGACTTATTTTTCTAGTAACGTAAAAACAAATATCATACTATTATTGCTAAAATGATTTTTTTTAAATCTCAGTAACCTATAGACAAATTCCCTCTTTGACGCTTAAGATGTGATTACGGCCCCGACACTCCGTTTGGTGTTATGGAGTCGGTGTTATCGAATCTGGTATTGAAAAGGAGAGAAAGAGGAAGATGCCGAGGAAACAAGAAGGGAGAAGAGAGAAACGTCTGCCAGAAATAAGTAGCAAATTTGTCGGTAAGAAAAAAAATGGAGAAGGAATAGCCGCGAGGAGAATGAGATCCGAACTATTTTGTATCAAGGTTTTCTCCCTTCTGAAGTGGGTAAACTGACAGGTATCGTGAAAGAATAGAACGGAGTCGATTTTTTAATTTCTGTGGAATCCACTCAGCACATACTGTCGTTGTTTGATTGTTCAGATAACGCAGTCTACAGTTATAACTGGAATATTTATCGAGGCTGGAAAATAAAACCTACTGATATTTCATATGATGAGAAGTTGAACAATAGCGAGAAGCTTACTTTGAAGGGTTCAGAATCTGGTCTTTTTCAGGCCAAATATCCATAAGTTGAAATTGGACTTTAGCTCGACATGTGGGCGTATTTTATATTCGAAAAAATCCTTAAAAATGCGAACGACGGAGATACGCCATGCTGCCATACATGTAATATTAGACGTTTTACCCCGGAAGAAATTTAGACCGAGAGGAAATTATATTTGACAAGTGCATCTGCGCCAGCCAGGATTCGAGCCTGTGCTGTTTTGTATCTACTTTGATAGCGAATTTATCCGGTCACTTGGTTGCTGGGCGGGTAAAGTCACTGTCATGCATTACCCATATAAAAAATGGCATTGGTTAAAGTCCTGGACAGGGTAGATGTTCTAGTCATTTATATATATATATATATATATATATATATATATATATATATATATATATATATATATATATATATATATATATATATATATATATATGTATATATATATACATACACACATAATATGTATGTGTATATGTATATATATATATATATATATATATATATATATATATATATATATATATATATATATATATATAATTCTGTGGTTCTTTTTACCAGCATTGTTCAATCAAGTCTAAGTTATGGGAAAGCACTGTTAGGAAAAGAATCACATAATTGATTGGCTCAAATGAATTTCACACGTATATCAGCACGGACAAAACAACAAGCCGCATATAAGAAATCACTCTCATAACGTATTAAAAGACGACAATAATAATAATAATAATAATAATAATAATAATAATAATAATAATAATAACTGTGAGGTTTCTGCCACGTGTCACATAGTTTATGAAGTCGTGGGGAAAAGGCTGAATAAACTCGTGGAGAGAATTAATCACGTTAATGAAAACTCTGAGCCTCGGAAAGCTGGGAAATAAAAAATCTCCTCTCTTCCGAACCTTCTGTATTACTGAGGTTCTCAGTAATATGTATATATACAAGAATATATATATATATATGTATGTGTGTACGCCATCTCGCTTGTAGTTACAAGTGGTTTCCTCAATACCATGGGAAGGACACCAGTCTTTCACGGATATCAAGAATGTATCATCCAGGTATATCTTTTATATATATATATATATATATATATATATATATATATATATATATATATATATATATATACACATACATATAATCTTACATACACCCTGGGCACCCTATCCATTCTCCATTTTCTAATAACCGACAGAAACTTCCGAAGTGTCCGTGATAAATCGTGCTCATATCCTAGAGATTTCTTTACATCCTCCGCCCTCGTGGGAAGTGAAAAGTTGCGCCGACTTTCAGAAATATTTTCGGGAATCTTAGAGCTGGCGAACAAGCTGGTGGCCGGTGTAACATCAATTTAAACTTTCAGCTTTCGCTCTAAATGTTCTTATGGTCAGTATGAGATGCATGATGTTCCTGGATATCGTTTTGAGGGTTATTTACAGAAATATGTCTTAAACACTTTAACCCGAGAGAGAGAGAGAGAGAGAGAGAGAGAGAGAGAGAGAGAGAGAGAGAGAGAGAGAGAGAGAGACACTGGGGAGGGATTTACTGAATCCTCTTCTTCGAGTATGTCCCCTAAGTGACGTAGTAACATATTATATTCTTAGAAGCCCTATGTTCCCATCAAACTTCATACTCCTGTAGCGTGCTGGGAGATTGACATAATAGCATTGTTGCTGGTCTGAGTTGAGTGAAAAGCACAAAATGACCCGGAAGCATGTTTGTGGGTGCGTGAGTGAGTGAGTGTGTGTGTGCATGTGTGTGTGTGTGTGTGTGTGTATGTGTTGTCTATTATTTATAAATATATATATATATATATATATATATATATATATATATATATATATACTTTGAAAACTCTATTGTCGATTCGATTTAGGAGAGAAATCATGGAGGCAAGATAAGAATAATATATATATATATATATATATATATATATATATATATATATATATATATATATATATATATATATATATATATGATACACAGAACAGATCAACACTTGTTTTGGAAATGTACGTAGCGTGATCTAAGCGATCTAATTTCAGGAAGAAGACGTAAAATCCGACCCTTGATCTCAGTTGCACTATTCCTCTCTCTCAGCCCGAATCCCTCTCTCTCTCTCTCTCTCTCTCTCTCTCTCTCTCTCTCATCGTTTACCGAAGCTCATCCACCCTGACCTCACTCATTCTCTCAAAGCAACTAAATGGACCATCCAAAGGAAACACAGTATTTCCTACAAAAATAGGTTTATTATTCAAATAACCCAACAAGAAATGAATAAAACAAAGCAAAGATTAAAATGCATAATAAATGAATTATCGAGTCAGATAACTAAACTCGAAATTGCGAAGCACTTCTGACTAAAGAAGTCTCATTATGGCTAATAGCCTGGAAATACACAAAATCTCACATACTCCCAAATCAACAACTAAACGTCATGTCAAAAAAAAAAGTCTACCACATAAAGAGACTGACATTGCAAATGACTTGCATATGTCCTCTTTATCAAACCACCCAGCTATTTCCACAGGTCCACAGACATCTGTCGAAAGAATTAAATATGATAGAAAACTCCCAAAAATATATGAAACACAAAACACAATAATGGAAAGTGTAAAATGCATAACCAAGATATGGCAAACATAACATAACAAAATAATAATATAAAAGAGGTTTGAATATTCATATTAAATTTCCCACACCAGTTCATAAGTTCATAATGATTAGAAAGTCATGGTAAAAATCACAAGTTCAATTTTCTCCCATAAAAACAGAGATTTGAGACTCTACCTTATCTGCCGATTTTCAAAGCCTGGAACCACTTCAAAGTTATGACTGTATAGCTGCAGTTCTATCACGTTAATGAACGATCAAACTCACTTTTAGGGCAGATTTTGGCATAATCTAGATCAAAGTAACGCACGTACTCACGAATATACATAGCGCTTCGGAGATCACCTGATCTCCAATATTGCTGAGCTTCTCGCGCAAAGAGCTGAAGGAATCAAACTATGCACTGTTTCAGCAATCTCGCATTGAATCTCTCGACCCAGTTCGCTCTCACTCCGAACCTTCTACGATAACATCTTAAAGCATTGAAGCTATGAAATGCATATATGTGTCCTTTAAATATATATATACATATATATATACTGTATATATATATATATATATATATATATATATATATATATATATATATATATATATATATATGTGTGTGTGTGTGTGTATATATATATATGTATGTATATACAAAATATATAATATATATATGTATATGTATGTATGTTTGTATTTATGCATATATGTATGTGTATGTACGTATTATTCTCATCTTGTCTCCATGATCTCTCTCCTAAATCGAATCGACAATAGGAGTTTTTCAAAGTATACTACTGTATATATTTACAAATGACGGACCAGCTTCGGTAAATTGACTCATTCATTGCGTAATATTTACATTTGGCATGCAAACACAGGGTAGCATGGATGATAATATTTGAAATGATACGGTGAAAATAAACTGACGAATATTGAAAATAAACTGACGAATATTGCAATGAAGAGAGGTGACACTAAAGGAAATTGTGGAAGGTAATGCAACGACTGAGATAATGATGAAAAATATTCTTTAGCAAACATTTTGGACAAGGTATAATGCTGTATGAGCCGCGGCCCATGAAAATTTAACTACAGCCCGGTGGTGGCCTAACTTATATCGTTGCCAGAAGCACGATTATGGCTAACTTTAATTTAAATAAAATAAAAATTACTGAGGCTAGAAGGCTGCAATTTGGTATGTTTGATGACTGGAGGGTGGATGACCAACATATCAATTTGAAGCTCTCTAGCCTCAGCAGTTTTTAAGATCTGGAGGCGGACAGAAAAAGTGCGGACAGAGTAAAGTGCGGACGGAAAGACAAAGCCGGCACAATTGTTTTCTTTTACAGAAAACTTAAAATGTAGGACGGGAGTACAGCAAGAAACAGCGAGAAATAGCTTCAATTAGCAATAATAAGAACAATACTAAGAAAGCGTAAAAACTTCTGTCTCGTTCGTGATAAAGTCAAGTAGTAGACAGGATACCTTCCAGATAACGCAAGATGAACAGCCGAATCAAAAACTAAGGCTTCGGAGAGAGAGAGAGATTCTTCAGAAAGGTATTTCAGAGCATACGCAGAGGTAGAGAGATGAATAACATCTAGTGAAATGTCCTCGACTATAAAGGCAGCAGAGATATTCGTCAACAAAACAGTTAAAATTTTTTTTTTTAAATTTCGAACCACAACCAAAATGCCAATCACTGCGTAATGGCTGGTCGGAACCAGGATAGAAAAGTCCCACTGTAAAATCAAGAGATGAAAACGCCTCAATCAGACACCGGTGGCCACTCATCAATTTCAGTCAGCCACAACTAAAGCTTCCGTTTTCAGGCCAGACTACTGCCACGTTTTGAAACATTTGAGAGAAGGGAAGGACATTATTTTGACCAGCATTTTGACCCACAAACAGAATATAACAGGTAAAGTGGTTTATAAACCTGAGAAACTGCAAACTGAAGATGTGGGAAAGATAATATAGGCAAGATATAGGACTGTGGAGTTATCGAAAAAAGATGAAAAGATGGAAGATCATCATATTCACTCGTACGTATCATCTAAGTTGGAAACATATGGCATTACACTATGAACAAATCAAACTCACCCCACCTCTCTCTCTCTCTCTCTCTCTCTCTCTCTCTCTCTCTCTCTCTCTCTTATCAGTTCGCAATTATCATATAAACAAGCGTTAAGGTACAGCATTTGGCAAAGAGGATCAACAGTAAATATATGTAGGGTGATTTACACCTCATAATTATGTTTGACTGTTTTGTAGGTTTTATCGCTAAAATCCATTTACCCAGCCAAACAAAAAATTGAATTGCTTTGCCAAAATGGCTCTTAATATGCAAATGTAGTTTACGCTCTGGGGTATTTTTTTTTCCTTAATCTTAAAAGTGATACTGGCAGAGCAGGTCAGTCGATAATAATAATAATAATAATAATAATAATAATAATAATAATAATAATAATAATAATAATAATAATAATAATATTGGTAGTAGACTCTCTTTCAAACTAGTACTATTGACAGAAATCGCTGCATCAGCTGCATTGATCTTGTATAGACTCTATATAGGATCAATGCAGCTGATGCAGCGATTTCTTTCAATAATAATAATAATAATAATAATCTTTATTTCAGCTCAGGGCTATATATATGGAATATACAAGGTATAATCCACCCAGCTGCAGATTAATGTAGAAATTATCATGAAATCTACATCGCACAGATAATTCATGGCTAATGTTGAACAGTTTAACACACACCACGAATCATTCATTATAAATGGAGAGGCATTCACCTTCACTGTTGAAATAAGCTGTAGGATGCCATCCACAAACAATAACATGAAATGAAATAAAACATTTCGAACGTACGAAAATCATTGATCTCGTACCTTTTTGTTCCTGTCACAACGTTCGCCAGTTTATAAACCTCACTGAGAGGAAGGTTTTAATAATAATAATAATAATAATATTTACCTGGAAGCTTTGATCTGTCGTCTCATAAAGCCACAAACAACATGAATGTTTTCGTCAAGATGCTTGGTGGTGCGGAGGAGGGGAAGGGGTGGGGATGGGGGTGGGGGGAAGGGGGAGGCCGAGGTAAACAGAGGAGGAGTATTGAGAGGTTTCTATGGATTACCCGAAGGTGCTTCAAACCAGGAAGGACGTTTATTGAATGAAGGTAAATTGTTTGTGTCCGATCTGGGATGAAAGGGGAGAGAGAGAGAGAGAGAGAGAGAGAGAGAGAGAGAGAGAGAGAGGATATTAGGAGAAGCCAAGAATGGGACGGAAGCGATGAATGGGTGATGCAATAATATTCTTATTGTAAAAAGAGAAAGATATGAACGCACAAAAGCAAAATGTTGGAAGAGAATTTCGAAACATTACAAAGGGTCATATAAGAGACGAAGACTGATTTAACAGAAGGAAGAAAAGGAACATCAGAGAAGAATTAGTGGAACAATAGATGAAGAAAGAATGACTTCAGTAATGGAGACGAACAATGTTAATCCGTTTCCCCTCCTTGTTCCTGCTCGCTTTTGTACGCATCTCGACGTGTGTCTGAAAGGAACAAACACACACATACACACACACACATATACACACATACACACACACACAAGTTCTAGAAACGTAAAAGTGTGTTGAGGACCTAATACTGTCAGAGCTAGAAGTGATGTTTTTGAAGTTTATTTTCCGTAGGAACCTGACTTTTCCACTGTAAAAAAAAAAAATCTCCATAACTTTGTGGTGGTGTAAACATTTTTAGAATGAGACCTCACCTGATTTTTGAGAAGCAAACCTTATGAAGACTTTTACAGCTGGCAAAATCCGTTTACACCGGATATATTTATCTCTCTCTCTCTCTCTCTCTCTCTCTCTCTCTCTCTCTCTCTCTCTCTCTCTCTCTCTCTACATATACTCGTATATGTATATATACAATATACACTTATACACAATATATATATATGTATATATATGCATATACAGACGCACACAGTATTAAATGGAAATAGATATAAACATAAGTATATACTATAAATAAATATAATTTACTGATAAATAAGTTACATTATTTCAGTGACACTTGAAAATAAGATTAAAATTGGGAAACCATATGTTCTGTCTACTACTATTACTGCTATTGTTACAATCCTGAACACTAGAGATTGTTGAAAGGATGAGGCACAGTGTAGTATCTATTATGATGAGTCGATCGATCGATCGAGAGAGCGAGAGAGAGAGAGAGAGAGAGAGAGAGAGAGAGAGAGAGAGAGAGAGAGAGAGAGAGAGAGAGAGCTCTATTTGTATATCTGGTATATATAGCTTTTTAGTTATCGAAGAACCTGATATCATCAACCTACCTAAGCCTGATCATGTCCGGGCGGTGTAACGAATAGCAGATTTTCTGCTTCGCAGTTTTTCACTTAGAAAAGAAAACCATTGTGCCGGCTTCGTCTGTCCGTCCGCACTTTATTCTTTCCGAGCTTTTCCTGTCCGCCCTCAGATCTTAAAAACTACTGAGGCTAGAGGGCTGCAAATTGCAGTCATCAAACATGCCAAGTTGAAGACCTTAAGCCTCAGGAGTTTTTATTTTATTTAAGGTTAAAGTTAGCCATAATCGTGCTTCTGGCAACGATATAGGCCATGCCACCAACGGGCCGTGGTTAAAGTTTCATGGGCTGCGGCTCATGCAGCATTATGCCGAGACCACCGAAAGATAGATCGTTTTCAGTGGCTTTGATTATTCGCTGTACAGAAAACTCGACTGCGCCGGAGAAACTTCGGCGCATATTTTACTTTTTTTTTTTTTTTTAGATCCTGCCATACAATCGCAAAATCATCTTTTATACAAAGTGAGCAATTTTATTTCCAATATGCCTTTCCAGTATTCACTGCAGTCACAGGGTTCATTTCTAACGAAAAAAAAAAAAGACATGAATGATCAGAAAATGTTACAGGAATGGTTCTAATGTAAAGAACGCTTTTTATCAGATTAAGTACGAAAACTCTTTCCAGCCTTAATTCTGGATTTACTTTTAAAAAGTTATTTCCAGGAATTCTTGATTAATAGTTGTGACATTCTTTTCATGTTAGCACACCAACTATTATTTTCCATTTTTAAGACATACAGGTGCCTGTGGGGTCTGTCGCCTCCTTTCTAGATATTATAGAGTTGCAATCCCTAAAGAATGCCACATTACTGGAATCACTCTGAGTCGTAAAGGCTCAATATAAAAAAAAATCTTCCCTTTCATGTCGATACATAGACCTTGACAAGGCATAAATGCCAATTATATCAAATACATCGCCTCGATACTTAAATGTGATTTGATAAATTCTTTGATCTTGGATGGGGATAATTTCACGCTACATAGATGTTTAATTTTCTGTCAATCATGATGCTGTACAGTAGAAGTGGTGCCCTTAACTTCAATGGCTAGATTTAAAGTCATGCGATAAATTTTGAAAATTCTAAACTGCTAAGAGATTTGGTTGAAGAAATATTGACAGTTTTCACATTCACGTCCCTATCTTCACTTGAAAATGCTCTTCCATAATAATACATCACAGATCTTTCAAATAAATCAGTGGCAAATTACTCATAACAACCTTAAATTGTTCAATCTGCTGTGTTCCATATACGGTACATCCTCAAACGCGAATCTTTTTCCAACACACCAAACGCACCATCCGTATTAGTTTTTCTCTTCTGAAGCCGCAAAATACAAAGAGGATTTTTTTATTTCTTTTAAATGAGTTTTCCATTTTTACTAGTAAAGAAGAGGGGTTAAGGATATAATCTATAATTACTGCTGGTAACTCTGGAGTAACCATAGCAACGACACCACCATCGTCCATCCGGGAAGTCCTTCCGGATAATGCGCATCTCTTGGATAAGGGCACTGCCTAAAAACCCCCGTATGGGGTAGTTCCGTCAGTGCACCTCACCGGGTGCACTGTAGGCATTACTAAAGGTTCTTTGCAGCGTCCATTCGGCCCCTAGCTGGAACCCTTTCTTTCCTTTAACTGTACCTCCATTCATATCTTTCTTCCGTCTTGCTATCCACCATCTCCTAACAATTATTTCATAGTGCAACTGCGAGGTTTTCCTCCTGTTACACCTTTCAAACCTACTCTATGTACCATTCCATTCTATTTAATACAAGGGCCAAAAAATCACAGAAAGAAAGATTACGATGGGAATACGGGGTTCCAAAAATCACTCGGATATTACCTTCCTTATCGAAGTGAATCATAGTATGGATCTCGTCATGAATTCAGTAGAAAACAACAAAATCACACAGAGCACCAGACAGCATAAACAACAACATGAAACCACACTTGCCAACCCCTGCAGAGGAATGACCATGCTTCCTCAAGCAGAAATTCAGCTTATAACCGTTACCAATAAAAGGGAAAATGTTTTTGGTTAAGGGGGAGATTTTAATTATAGTTTCATCAAGACCAGGAGAAAAGATTACAGATTGTTTGTCGAGGCTTTAGCGAGTGCTAATTCCACGTCTAGGCTAAAATGCTTGATTATTATTCAAGAGGTTATTATTAAATATTCAGTAACATTTTCCAAGCATGCCTTTAAAACATACGCTTTTAGTTTTCTGTAAAAGAAAACTACTGTGCCGGCTTTGTCTGTCCGTCCGCACTTTTTTCTGTCCGCACATTTTTTTGTCCGACCTCAGGTCTTAAAAATTACTGAGGTTAGAGGGCTCCAAGTTGGTATGTTGATCATCCACCCTCCAACCATCAAACATACCAAATTGCAGCCGTCTAGCCTCAGTAGGTTTTAATTTATTTAGGGTTAAAGTTAGCCATAATCGTGCATCTGGAGAATATAGGACAGGTCACCACCGGGTCGTGGTTAAAGATTCATGGGCCTCGACTTACACAGCATTATACCGGAAGATAGATCTATTTTCGGTGGTCTTGATTATACGCTGTACAGAAAACTCGATTGCGCCGAAGTGTAATCTCCTAAATTTCAATTCCTTGTTGCCAAATCATAGTATCTTTCATTCTCCCTTTGTCGCTTTTAGTCTGTCTGGCTACATGAGGCGTTATACATTGCGCCCCATTGGTCTCTGCATTAAAACATTTTTTAGTAAAATACATATTCGGCATATGGTGAATTATCAAACTTTTGTTTTCAAAAGCAAGGGAAACCTTGTGAATTCATTAAGAAGTATCTAAACGAGATTTTGTGTCCCCTCAAAAACTTAGCATGTACATGGACAATCTCCCTAAAAAGAATTATACTGCACAGTCATAATCACTGAGCACTAAAATATCCGGGTGAATGTCCTATCAGGGACTTTATTTTCCTCTCGCTGGTATTTGATTTTCTCCTGGAAACTTTGGAAAGAGATTTGCTGTTTGTTTTGAAACTCCCAGGGCACTAGACTGAGTCTGGCGTAAGGCTTTCTTACCGTTTCTTCAGGCTGAGAACTGGATTCCATCCCCCGGTAAACTCATTTCCAGCTTTTATTACAATTCCTATGTATTGTGTTGTTGGTGTCGCGACTTCTGCTACTTTTCCGATTTCTAGCAGTGTTCCTGTGGATAATGTTCCTTCGGTTGCTTTTTTTCTTACTCTGCGACCTGTCCCCCAATGGCTGACAGCCTAAGAAACAGGAGATCAGTGCCTGCCCTATGAGCCTACAGAGGCCCAGGAGGACTTTAACTTTAACTTTATAAATGGCCTCCTTCCTTCAGTTTGCCTTTTCTCATACCCATCCTTACACTGATGAACTGAATCGTCTGTACTTCTTCTCGAATCTCCCTTTGATCGTCTGAGCTCGTCTGAATGGGAGAACTTGCGATTTAGCAACTTTCAATACCTCCTTGACAAACATCTCAGTTTTTGTTCTGCAGACTCTCTCTCATCAAATTCGATCATTGATCATCTTAGTTTAACTTACGAGACATTTCGAGTTTCCATTTTTCCTTCTAACTTATATTGCAGACACTGCACTGATGGAAGTGCTAAATTCAGCTCTAAGAAATTGGACGTATTATTCATAAGCCCTAAATCATTCTCTTCAACTATATTAGGAAAAGTTTACGTTAGACATAAATGTCTCATTTGTACAATATTATCTCACTGAACCAAAGCATCTTCTTCGTCCCAGTGGAGATTCTCTCTCTCTCTCTCTCTCTCTCTCTCTCTCTCTCTCTCTCTCTCTCTCTCTCTCTCTCTGTTCTAGTGATACTCTCTTGGCCGCCATTGTTTTGCTGAGCATTAAGGGAGATTTTCTCCCACTCTCAGTCGCCGTCGTAACACCAATCAGGCCATCTCTCCTCACATTTGCTCTATGGATATTGTTAATCCTCGAAATACACGGTTCAGTTGCTGCTAATTTTCATACACCGGAACGCTCTGGAATTCACTTCGTAATTATGTTTTTCTTCCTTGCTCGAAAATAGCCACTGGTTGCTTTTCTCATTAGATAATAAATTTGTTCAGTAGAAAATAAATCGACCACGTAGGCAAAAAAAAAAAAAAAACAACGAAAAGGTAATTAGACAAAAAAGACAGGCTGCTGGTGTGTGAACGCCTGGTGGCATTTCCCATTAAAAAATGAATAAATCACAAAGGACAATTTCATCTCTGTACAGCAATAAATGGACAGGCGAATGAACCGAATGAAAATAACAAGCTTCGGTCAGAGAATCTTTCGACGGGAGTAGTCACTGGACGATTATGAAGTTAGCGGGGGTTTTTGCCTTGTCCCATCTTCCCCACCAACAGGTAATTGATTCACTGACTGCGAGGCAATGTTTGCATACTGGAAGAACAATGAAATCACTGAGCAGGAAAATTGTCCGACCTTTAAGAGGAAAAAAAAAAAAAAAAAAAAAAAAATTCCTGATAGGTATGCTAGTATTGCACCACCCCCGGTTTTTTTTTGCCATTCCCCTATATTAGGTTAGGTTAGATTAGGTTAGGTTTAGTTAGGCTAGTACCTTTCCATAATTTTGGTGTGTGAAACATAATGAGATTATTTTCCAGAAAATTCTATGGTTAGTTTTTAAGATATGGCGTCCCGCTTTTTTCGGGGAAAGGACCCGTGCTCGGTTTCATTTCGGGCAAATGCTTCCGGGACACGTGCCATTCATCCGGTGACAAAGACGGCGTCAAAAATGGATCATAAACACAAAATATAAAAAATATAGCTGTACGTCAGGTAGTCGTCACAGCATAAACATCTTTTTTTTCTATAACAAGAAAAAAAGTGTTTTCTAAAATATTCTTCTCTACATAAAAGTAGGTGTACGTCAGTCAGACCAAGATACTTTGCCTGTATTGTACGTAACTGTTATTATAAAACTAAGGCGAATATCACTGCATTACTTGTACACCGAACGTGCAACTAGTCATATTTTCTGCAATTGTTTATAAAGGAAAAGAATTCTTTAATCTAATAATTTGAAATTAACTGCGCTGATGGTAATATATTCTGCAACTAACTGAGTTAATTGTCCAAAAATATATGAATACAATTAAAGTGAACGTATGAGACGTCACTAAAGAAGTATAAAATTTAGGTTCCATAGATCCAATATTTTAAATGAAATATCGTTGAACTCATAGCAGATTTTTCTGTGATAGCTGCAGAAAAGTTGCCTAGTTGCATGCGTGGTGTACAAGAGTTGCATTGATATTCACAAATACACACAATATAGGCAAAATAGTTGGGTTTGATTATTTCTGTGGAGAAAGGAATGATTCAGAAAACAACAATTATTTTGTTTTAAATTCAAGTCATACATTGCTGGATTAAACAAACGACTCTTTGGCTGAGTTCCCGATTGTTAGTCAATTCAAGTTTCAATTGCAGTTTGGAACAATTATCCTTTGGTATAAAGAATCTTTCTTTGAGAATCGGGCAATACGGTTGTATTAATAATAAAACCACTACGGTTGTAAGATATGAAAAATTGTACAACGTTTAACTCTCTTGTGGACATTAACGTAATTCATGTTTCACTCACGGATGTCTTAAAATGTTTATGATAAGCCTGACAATTCATAATGTAATTTGGTGGTTCATTTACCTCATTTAAAAGACAGTGAACTATCCTTAAATTCGTTCATTCACTTTATATATATATTTATATATATATATATATATATATATATATATATATATACTCTGTATGTACATATTTTTATATACATATGTGTGTGTGTGTGTGTGTGTATATATATATATATATATATATATATATATATATATATATATATATATATATATATATATATATATATATATATACATATATAACGTGTGTGTGTGCATATATACTGTATATGTGTATATATATAATTTTTATCATCATGTTTATTTAGCGAATCGATTTCTCAGCTTTTAAAACTTTATTTTTTTATTTCTTCTTTGCGTGTATTAATTATTTCGGTTCATATTCGCTCATTTCTGATGTATGTCAATAACGAAAGGCGACTGTTGAAAACATAAGAATAAAGGAACCCCTAGTTACGAGTACGTTATCCAGATAATAATAATAATAATAATAATAATAATAATAATAATAATAATAACGCCGGAAACATGACGAAAGCCATAAACACATTGGCAGTACCAGTAATCAGATACAGCGCAGGAGTTTTGGAGTAGACGAAGGCTGAACTCCGCAGCACAGACCAGAAAACTAGGAAACACTGACCATACACAAAGCACTACACCCAAGAGCAAATACAGACAGACTATACAATACACGAAAGGAAGGTGGGAGAGGGCTACTAAGCATAGAGGACTGAGTCAACAACGAGAGCAGAGCACTGGGGCAATATCTGAAAACCAGTGAAGACGAGTGGCTAAGGAGTGCAGGGGAAGAAGGACTGATAAAAGTAGACGGAGACCCAGAAATATACAGACATGAAAATGAAAAACAGAACAGAGGAATGGCACAACAAACCAATGCACGGACAGTACATGAGACAGACTAAAGAACTGGCAAGCAATGAAATATGGCAAGGGCTACAGAGGGGAGAACTCAAGAAGGAAGCAGAGGGAATGCTAACAGAGGCACAAGATCAGGCCCTAAGAACCAGATATGCCCAAATAACAATAGATTGAAATAACATCTCACCCATTTGCAGGAAGTGCAGTATGAAAGACGAGACCATAAACCACACAGCAAGCGAATGTCGGGCGCTTGCACAGAATCAGTAAAAAAATAGGCATGATTCAGTAGCAAAAGCCCTCCACTGGAGCCTGTGCAAGAAAACCACCTAGCTTACAGTAAGAAGTGGTACGAACACCAACCTGAGGGTGTGATAGAAAACGATCAGGCAAAGATCCTCTGGGACTATGGTATCAGAACAAATAGGAGTGATACGTGCCAATAGACCAGACTTGACGCTGATTGACAAAATCAAGAAGAAAGTATCACTCACTGATGTCGCAATACCAAGGGACACCAGAGCAGACGAGAAAGGAAGAGAGAGAAAAAAACTGATAAGTACCAAGACCTAAAAATAGAAATAAGATGGATATGGATAAGCCAGTGGATATTGTACCTATAATCATAGGAACACTAGGCACGATCCCAAGATCCCTGAAAAGGAACCTTGGAAAAACTAGATATCGAAGTAACTCCAGGACTCATGCAGAAGAACGTGCTATTAGAAACAGCGCACATAGTGAGAAAAGCGATGGACTCCTAAGGAGTCAGGATGCAACCCGGAATCCCGCACTATAAATATCACCCAGTCGAATATGATGACTGAGAAAGAAAAAAAAAATAATAATGATATTGTAGCTCTAATGTGTATTTTGGTTAGAAATTTAACTGTTTCATGAAAATGAGAAAAATAAAAACTGCAACAGGAGATGTCTAGAGTCTTTCTTTTCACATCTGGGAACACAGAAAGATCTGTTGGCTCTTCCAAAGGTAAATTTCAGTTGATACACACACACACACACACACACATACAGTATATATATATATATATATATATATATATATATATATATATATATATATATATATATATATATATATATATCTTTCAATTGAAAGACCTGGGTTCGATCCTGATGTGAGTCAGAAATTTATATATATATATATATATATATATATATATATATATATATATATATATATATATATATATATATATATATATATATATATATATATGTATGTATGTGTGTGTATATACTGTATATATTTATACATACAGTATATATACATACATTAGTTTGTTAACAATTTCATGCCTGAAATGTAAGACTCTCAAATATTAAACCAAACACAAAGCATTGACATGCAATCCCTTATACTTTGGGGATATTCCCACGGACAAAGGGATTTATTTACGACAGAAATTCAAGCCTGAGTTGTGTTATGTTTCAACCAGAAACACAGTGACTTAATGCAACCACCCATCGTTACATACTCGAAGCGCAGGAGAGGTCAAAACAAAAGCTAGATTGAGAATAATATTCCTTTTGTAGAATAATTTTCTTCCGTGACACCTCCCTCCGTAACCGTCAGCTCTAAGTTTCCAGTGAGAAAAATACGATAGATATGATACAAGGAAAATATATGGGACACGAACCGAAGCACTGGTCGAGCGTGAAAAGAATTTTTTCCCCCCTGAATGGAATCGAAAGGTACAGGACATCATTAAAGTTCCACACCAGTTGGTTTGGTACGACTCTCATATCTTCTACTATGGAGATGGCATGTGGACAATACTATCTCGTTGTCAAGAGGTGGGTACTCGTGTAAGAAGAATGAGTTCGTAGAGTATAACAAGGTCAACATACACACACGTGTATATGTAGAATCTACTGGTCACTTTTACCAGACACATATGTAATTCTAATAGCCACAATGCCCTCTTAACTTCTCGAATTCTTCACGCTTTTTTGGATATGCTGGTAACTACGAAGCCGAAATGTCCAAACGGAAGAAAATGAAGAGCCTGTGAACGCCGGTGTCAGGTCGGCAACGCAACCTCCTTGTGAATATGGAAATGCGGGTCCGCTTGCCGCAACCGGCGTTCACTGGCTCTTCAATTTCTTCCGTTTGGATATTTCGGCTTCGTAGTTACAAGCATATCCAAAAAAGCGCGAAGAATTCGAGAAGTTAAGAGGGCATTGTGGCTATTAGAATTACACACGTGTATATATTTAAATATATGTATATGTATATATATATATATATATATATATATATATATAAAACAGTATATATATACATATATATATATCTATACATGCGTGGGTGTGTGCGATGCTTATGTGCCGAAGATTATATAACTCTCGTGCAAGCTCGAGAGAGAGAGAGAGAGAGAGAGAGAGAGAGAGAGAGAGAGAGAGAGAGAGAGAGAGAGAGAGAGAGAGGGGGAGGGCGGGCCAAATGGTACCAGCTTGTTTCTTCCGTCTCTTGATCTACATGAGTTTCGAACTGGTAATTGCCATTGTCGAATTTTTCGAACCCGGGCGTTTATTCGGGGCTCGTCTGCAAAGGCGATAGTTTCTCTCTCTCTCTCTCTCTCTCTCTCTCTCTCTCTCTCTCTCTCTGTTGGTTTTAACTTCCATCAACTTCGGTTCCTTTTTTGCGTTATTCCTTATTCGAATATTCCATCGACTGCTATGGACGTTTTCGGGTATCTACACCACCGTTTTTTTCCTCCTTCTCTCGCTTGCTCTTTCGAAATGTGCGTTCCTGGAAATTATATTAAGTCGGCGAAATATTATATATACATATTATTCGGTTACGGTGACTGGGTACAATGCGAATCAGAAATGCATTCGAACTGAAAGGGAAGTTTCTGAGAGTTCTGAATTTGGAAAGTTGCAATACTGAACCGAAAATTTCGCTTGCTACACATTTTCGAAAGGACGGCATTAGACTGTATTCGTAATGGTATCGATCATTAGTTATATTTACATACACACACACACACATATATATATATATATATATATATATATATACATGTATATATATACATATATACATGTATATATATACATATATATATGTATATATATAAATATATATATATATATATATATATATATATATATATATATATATTTATATATATACATATATATATATGTATATATATACATGTGTGTGTATATATATATTTAAATATATATATATATATATACAATATATATATATATATATATATATATATATATATATATATATATATTACATCTACAACGAGTTTGACGTAAAGGACTTTGCCTTCCACAAATCTCCACACATCTCCAGCCTCCCTAATATATATAGTTTTCACTCAGGGGTCGCGCGAGGCGCCATACTATTTCGTTACATAACTAACACTGAGCCTTTTTACATTTATTTTCCGCTCTTAAATCATGACTATAATGATTACGAAATCCCTCTCTCTCTCTCTCTCTCTCTCTCTCTCTCTCTCTCTCTCTCTCCCAGTGTAACTTCGAGTCTCGTTGCAACTGATGTCAGTGAACCTGTATTCTCTTATGCTTTTTTTTTTCTTTTATGGCATTTCCAGGGCACCTAATATCCCCTTAATAGACGAAGGAAAAGATATTCGCTTCTCTTTGCCAACAAAGGAATATTTTTCGTGGTTGGAAAATTATTTTTTTGATCGCCTTTGTTTCATACTTAGTTCCTTCACAAATGGAATTGCAAAGCTACAATAAGGAAAATGGTATTTTTCAATTATACGTTTTGCGTATGTTTTGTGTCAGAGGAAATTTGAATGGAATGGAATGGAATGGAATATAACATTTTAGGCAAAAGGCCAAGTACCGGGACCTATGAGGTCATTCAGTGCTGAAAGGAAGATTTGGAAGATAAAGGTTTTAAAGGTATAACAGGAGGAAAACCTCGCAAATGGCACTATGAAACAATACTGTTAAAGTGGGTGTAAAGTCAGATGGAAGAAGAGAAGATGAACGAAGGTACAGTAAAAGGAATGGAAGGGGTTACAGCAAAGAACCTTAAGTAAGGTCTACAGTGCACCTCATGCGGGGCCTATAAAATTAAAAAATCTTTTTCGATGATATTTGAACTGTTTTTTCTTAGTAATATTTTTGTGTCGCAATTTTTATGCATCTCTGTTAGAGAGTCAAAGATCAAAAGATGAAATTTTTTATTTCCCAAGGTTTTATTTTCCAATTAAGCGGAAATACCTACTGCCTCGGTGGCGCTAAGACAGTAAACTGGGTACGTGGTATTAACTCGAGTGTGGTTGGTCGCATCATTGTCTGGAATGACCAAGCAAGATACGCTCATTACAAAGCAACTTGTTAAATGTCGAAAAAGAACTTTTTGGAGTAGATCCTTTCAAAAGAAAACAGGTAAAAAAATGCTCCGAAGTTTCTTCGGTGCAATCCAGTTTTCTGTACAGCCACTACAGCGTATAATCAAGGCCACCGAAAATAGATCTATCTTTCGGTGGCCTCTGTATAATGCTGTATGAGCCACGGCCCATGAAACTAACCACGACCCGGTGGTGGCCTATCCTATATCGTTGCCAGAAGCACGATTACGGCAAACTTTAACCTTAAATAAAATAAAAACTACTGAGGCTAGAGGGCTGCAATTTGGTATGTTTGATGATTGGAGGGTGGATGATCAACATACCAATTTGCAGCCCTCTAGCCTCAGTAGTTTCTAAGATTTGAGGGCGGACAGAAAAGGTGCAGACGGACAGACAAAGCCGGCACTATAGTTTTCTTTCACAGATAACTAAAAGGAGTATGGGGACTTGCATAAGATATTAATAAAGACATAGATCATTGCTATAAAATGATTTCATGGTTACGGTCTTAAAGACTTAGTTTTTGAATGAGTTCGTGCTACTCATTTCTTAAAGCATAACCATCCACATCCCTTCGTGATATCTCGAAAAGGTGGAAAAGTCGTCCCAACCAAAGTCTAAAGTGGAGAATTTTGCCGGCGCACAGATTATAATTGAAAGGTCGCTGTCAGCGTCGTCAATCAAACTACGTCAAAGCTTGCACTATCTATACACTAATTCAGTAAACAACAGTCACGGACTGCCTTCACGTATCCAAGATTCACCCACTGTATTTGTCCAGGATATTGTTTTTCTTTTCATAATTCA
>NC_089752.1:114745456-114747956 GCF_040412425.1 Macrobrachium rosenbergii
CTTCAGCCACAAGGAAGAAAATATTAGAAAAAATCTCTAAAAAAAAAACAGACTTCCTTTGTGTCCTATAGAAACGTAGGACAAACTTTTGTGTGTGTGTGTGTGTGTATGTGCGTTCCATTCATAGTATAAAAAGCATTGTACCCTCCTCTTCCACTTCCCCCTAATGGAATGAACTCTTTGAAGTTGGGCATTTAATTTTAATCCTTCCTTTTCATGTTACTTGATGAAAAAAAAGCGCTCAGAAAAGAGTAAAATGTTTAGGTAATATTATGACATGCATTTTTAATTTTTTTTTTTCTTTTGTATCAGAGCATTGTGTTCGCTCGTAACGCAAAAAGAGCAGTGAACCTTACCCTTACGTCTCCGGAAATTGAAGTTTGGCTTTGTAAATAAGCGTTAATTTTTATTTCTCTAGACAGTTTTTCCTGCTACATTTCTTCTTGTACATGGATCTTTTCTAACTTGTTTGTTTGTTTTGCTCCATAGGGTGTACTACTTTATTTATTCATCTTTTTTGTTCTCTAGCATGTTTGAAGTTACTGACAGTAAGATTTTCATTGAATGAGGATCTACTGTTTAAATTTATATTCATATCTGAACTAATTGTTCGCGTCGTGTACCTGGTATTAAAAGGAATTATCAATATGTTAATCAATCTTTAGCAAACATCTCTTATTTGTGAAATTATGAACAACGCGGAGCTAGAGTCAGCGGCTCCTTTCCGTCGCGTTACATTTCGAAGTATGTTTTGGAGTTCAGAGGAAACGGAAGGAAGAATATTGACTCGCATTCTTCCAAGAAGAAGGGAGTATCTGTTTCTCTCGAGGGTCTAAATACGCCGAGACCGCAATCATTGTTTCGCATGAAAACACGGTCCTTTCTCTTATATCAAGACGCGTCTCGCTTTACTGAAATTCAGCTGTATTTCAGATCCGACCCTTAACTGGAACTAGTTTCTTTTACAGAAATGTCCATGAAAGGTGATGTAGTTTCGTGAATATGAAGAAAATAACGCATGCATAAAGTCCTTGAAAATTACACGAAGGTACATCTTGTATAAGGCTGAAATGACATGGCGGTATAAAATTTAGCAGAGTATGCAAGTAAGCATTCGCGCCCTACGTAAGTCATTCACGAGTCAAAGGAATGCTTTCTAATCAATCAACAGAGAACGAACTTGCATCTCGATTCATCATGTACCATTAGTAAATAAATAACACACAGCTATTGGGGAACACCGTCTGAATATGCACTTAGTTAGACGACCAGAAAACAAATTTCTCAAAGTGAAAATAACATCAACAAGGCTTTTTAAAATAACATAACATAAAACAAAGAGACGTTTCCGCCGACATTGATGGTAATGAAAGGTATAAGTGTCCTCTTCGATTTCCTTTCACATCAGCCATTATTCAGACGAGAGCATTTCAGACGGGGTAATTGCCCTCGGAATTTCAGGAACTGAGAGTTATTAAGTGGAAATCTTTCCCATCATACGAGACTTGCATTCTTGGGCACATAAATGGAACGACATGCATATTATTTCCCCGTGTACCGAATGAACTAAGACTGCCCTTGAGTGCCAGTACTTCATGAATGCAGGTTATTCTTTATTTACACATCCAGCATTTCGAGATTTTATCAATATTACATGTGAAGGATGTCATTTCATCTTATGGAGTGAGGCAGCAGTTGTATCCAAATTTAGGTAGATACAGAAATCAGATTCATACAGTTAGGAATAAATGACGTCTATGAAGTTGCGTAATACAATTTTCACACCAAATTAGGTGCAAGATTCGCTTTGCACGTAAAACAGGCTTTGTCTCAGGAACAAATGTGTAGTCTAGACAGACTATAGAATTTAGGCCAAATTCCAAGCGCTGGGACCTATGAAGTCATTCAGCGCTGAAACGGAAATTGACAGTAAAAAGGTTTGAAAGGTGTAACAGGAGGAAAACCTCGCAGTTGCGCTATGAATCAATAGTTAGGAGAGGGTGGAAAGTCAGATGGAAGACAGAGAATATGAACGGAGGTACAGTAACAGGAACCAGAGGGGTTGCAGCTAGGGGCCGAATGGACGCTGCAAAGAACCTTACGTAATGCCTACAGTGCACCGCATGAGGTGCACTGACGGCACTAGGTTTTAGTGTGAGAGTTTGATTAATTTCAATATACCTCTCTCTGTGCATCTTTCAGAAGCCATTTAGTTACGTGGGCTGGTGTTCTTAGCATCATTTCTGCTGATGTTCAACTGTGCTATCGACTGTACTCATTTGACGTTTGTCATTTCATGTTTTATACTGTCGGTGGAATGACATTTTTCCCTTCTGACATAACTGAAATTTTTTTTTTAATTTTAAAGCCAAAATAGTTTTCGAGCATTTAAATACTAGTACTACTCCTGCTGCTAATACTGCTGGAACTTATAATGGTAAATATCGACGGAAACACGGGCCCGAATCGCAGATCACCTTGGGAAATTATTATGTTAGTT
>NC_089752.1:114755456-114792956 GCF_040412425.1 Macrobrachium rosenbergii
ATATATATATATATATATATATATATATATATATATATATATATATATATATATATATATATTTTGCTACGTCATATGCACTAGCTACAGTGCACGATCTCCGAGATCATTAACCAGCTTTATTCTCATATCATGCTTAATTAATTAAATGCCCTGGAAAGACTGACACTAGTCTGTTTCAGATTAGAAAGCAACTGGAAACTCTTGACATTCTGTTTGCCCACATAAGGCCATAAACTTTTTTGCCAAGTCTTGCAGACGCTAACATACAAATAAACTCATCCGTGAAAATAAAGACCTAATCCCATTCCGCTGATGTGGTCAATCAAGACTGTAAGTAATTAGTAATTAGGGGACGGGATTCATATTAGGCAATTCCTGATGATTAAGTCGAAATCGAATGGCCATTGACTGAAAAATAAATCTCAAACGACGAAGCATCAAAACAGAAAGCTTATCCATTATAGAATCATCACTGAATAGAAAAGATGATTTACTTCACGAAGGAAGTAGTTGTGAGGTCAAAATGTCACCTTTGGAAATGATGCCATAACACCTAGAAAAAAAATAAATGAATGAAACTTCAAATTTTACGAATGGCCTACTTTCGATAATCGGCTATCCACTACGGTAACATCGGCGCGCGCGAGAGAGAGAGAGAGAGAGAGAGAGAGAGAGAGAGAGAGAGAGAGAGAGAGAGAGAGAGAGAGATGTAAAAACCCTACATTTCATGGTTCGTAAGCAGAGAAACAGGTAATGTTAACGATTTATTTGGAAAAATAGGAGAGGGAACATGCATGATTTGAGATATAGCCTGGGATTATAATTTTCATTTTTCGAATGAGACCACATTGGCATCATTATCAAAGTTATTTCTCACCGGGAAAGAAACCGTCCATTAAAATTAATAAATAATTCTAATTCGTATCAGCGTGTGCATGTAATACACATTTCCACAAAATCGAGATTGCCAAGTGACACCAGGTAAGTGGGTAAATCCACTAACTAAAGCTTCTCGTTCACGTGAGACATATCTAATGAGACGTTGGAAAAAATAGAGTTTACCTCTTCAACGGCTGTGCAAGGAAAGAAATATGGCCACGAAATGGTTAAACTAAGCTTCTTTAACACAGGCGAGTAATGTCAACATGACATTCTACAATAAACAAACAATATGAAGGGGGGCCATAAGTATGACCTATATACCTATAGGATACCGATGCACTGCAAGTAAGTTGTCTTACCTTGTGGGAAACTGTCGGAGTCTTCACTGGACAACTCTTGGAATAATCCGTGAATCCTGCCTCCCCCTGCAGATAAAGAAATAGCATGTATAAATTTCTACAGTAAAGGAATATGTAAGGTCACCGCAAAATAAATGCTCGTTGAGAGATTCAGTCCCAGTATTTATTTATGTAATCTTCTATCAAAATATCAAAACAATACAAGGATCTCAGAAAGATCTTCATGAGGCATCAAATGGCATAACGAAAATTGAGACTGGTAGAATGGTGAACACACTGTGATGTGAAAACATCACGTAATGAAATTCACGCGAGGCTAATCTTCAAAAAGTGATTTGCTTGTCTAACACAGATAACTCACACTTTCCTGCATCTGACGATGAGGCCCCTAAGACAATGAACAAAAAGAGATTGGAATATTAAATAGGCTTCAATGTTATCTTCCCGTATCTGGGTACTATAAGAACCCTCCATGACCAATGTTCTAGATCCTCTGTTTATCTTTCACAATGTCTCCTCAATATCTTTCCCTTAGATACTGTTTCGCACGTTTTAGCACTGATATAAAGATCTTGACGTTCATACTGAACAGGCAAAAGGAAAGATATACCAATCTTAGTAGCTTACTGCATGGATTGTCAAGCGCAGAAAAGTGTCAGTTATTTGTGTTAGACAAGCAAATCACGACAATTACCCTTACTTGAATTACGTGAATACACCTTCCAGTGAGTTTAAAACTTTATAACAGGAACATAACCTCATAGGGAAATGTTGAAAAGATACTGGCACCTCTTAGTAATGTATGTCAACTTACACACAAGTGACTTGGAAAAATTAAAAGATGTAATTGTTAAAACTTGTTCCCTCAGATACGAGGAATTAACTAAAGTTCTTAGTACAGAGATGGAGAGTTTTTGTTCTAATCAGGACATTGAGCAACAAAGTTGAAAGAGACTAAAATACGATGACTTTCAGTATATTACATTTCTTAGAAGCCCCTAAAGAAGGCTATTATTGAAAAGGAGCGTTAAGAGCAATAAACCACAACTTTGTAAGTGATGAGACAACATCCATATTAAACCTGCCTCCCTAATCAGAGCGTAAACTCCTTTCGCCGAATCTCTAATTAACGAAGATCCCTTTACCGTACCCGGTAAAGGAGACATTCGCTTGAAATCTTCTTAACTCATTTCTTAAGAAGGCCCTTTCAGAAATTTCTCCCGGTTGCTTTCGAGCAAAGATCTGAACCCTCGTCACAAGTCAACCGACTCTAGAGCCATCATTTCGCTCCACGTGCTCCGCGGAAATTTTAAAGGCGTTCCGATTAGTTCTTTGACCTGCTTCTCCTGCTTTCATCTATGGACTGGACTCCTCTTCGTCCCTTTGGCTCGAACATTATTATTTCTCTTTTAAAATTAGGTCAGTCGGGTCTTCTCGATTTTGGGTGAAACGTTCTTTTCCCTTGAGAGTTCGTTTTCACGCCCGGATAAGACACGCCCTTTCGACCTCATTTTGACATGCGACACCTTAAATTAATCTTGATACTTCTATTTGATTATTAGAAATTTATTACACCTTCAGAAAGTCCTCTACCAGCAACAGCTTCTAAGTATTTCTGAGTCTATACGACACCTGAAATTAATCTTGATACTTCTATTTGATTATTAGAAATTTATTACACCTTCAGAAAGTCCTCTACCAGCAACAGCTTCTAAGTATTTCTGAGTCTATACGACACCTTAAATTAATCTTAATACTTATATTTGATTATTAGAAATTTATTACACCTTCAGAAAGTCCTCTACCAGCAACAGCTTCTAAGTATTTCTGAGTCTATACGACACCTTAAATTAATCTTGATACTTATATTTGATTATTACAAATTTATTACACCTTCAGAAAGTCCTCTACCAGCAACAGCTTCTAAGTATTTCTGAGTCTATACGACACCTTAAATTAATCTTGATACTTATATTTGATTATTACAAATTTATTACACATTCAGAAAGTCCTCTACCAGCAACAGCTTCTAAGTATTTCTGAGTCTATACGACACCTTAAATTAATCTTAATACTTATATTTGATTATTACAAATTTATTACACCTTCAGAAAGTCCTCTACCAGCAACAGCTTCTAAGTATTTCTGAGTCTATACGACACCTTAAATTAATCTTGATACTTATATTTGATTATTACAAATTTATTACACCTTCAGAAAGTCCTCTACCAGCAACAGCTTCTAAGTATTTCTGAGTCTATACGACACCTTAAATTAATCTTGATACTTATATTTGATTATTACAAATTTATTACACATTCAGAAAGTCCTCTACCAGTAACAGCTTCTAAGTATTTCTGAGTCTATACGACACCTTAAATTAATCTTGATACTTATATTTGATTATTACAAATTTATTACACCTTCAGAAAGTCCTCTACCAGCAACAGCTTCTAAGTATTTCTGAGTCTATACGACACCTTAAATTAATCTTGATACTTATATTTGATTATTACAAATTTATTACACATTCAGAAAGTCCTCTACCAGCAACAGCTTCTAAGTATTTCTGAGTCTATACGACACCTTAAATTAATCTTAATACTTATATTTGATTATTACAAATTTATTACACCTTCAGAAAGTCCTCTACCAGCAACAGCTTCTAAGTATTTCTGAGTCTATACGACACCTTAAATTAATCTTGATACTTATATTTGATTATTACAAATTTATTACACCTTCAGAAAGTCCTCTACCAGCAACAGCTTCTAAGTATTTCTGAGTCTATACGACACCTTAAATTAATCTTGATACTTATATTTGATTATTACAAATTTATTACACCTTCAGAAAGTCCTCTACCAGCAACAGCTTCTAAGTATTTCTGAGTCTATACGACACCTTAAATTAATCTTGATACTTCTATTTGATTATTACAAATTTATTACACCTTCAGAAAGTCCTCTACCAGCAACAGCTTCTAAGTATTTCTGAGTCTATACGACACCTTAAATTAATCTTCATACTTATATTTGATTATTACAAATTTATTACACCTTCAGAAAGTCCTCTACCAGCAACAGCTTCTAAGTATTTCTGAGTCTATACGACACCTTAAATTAATCTTGATATTCATATTTGATTATTACAAATTTATTACACCTTCAGAAAGTCCTCTACCAGCAACAGCTTCTAAGTATTTCTGAGTCTACCCGCTGTTTGATCAATTTCAATTCCCGCCACTAAAGACTCAGGAAGATTCTTTTGTTTAGCCGTTCACAGAGAATGCCGGCTGTTTTAATCCGTCAAACTACCATCGCATTGCTTCGACATCCTCTCTCACTTGAATATTCATATACCACTTGACTCTTAACAATTCAGGCACCATGGATCAAGATTTACTGTTCGATCTCGCCCAAGGGGAGCCCTTCTTTCGATCGCGCTGAAGTTTGGCCATCTTTATAAGGCTTCTGAGGAATGTCAGTTGCTTCTCATCAGCTATAAGCGTTCCCTAAGGGAAAGTTCTCCCCCATAACTATAGAGCTCTTATTCATTTCTATGTGTTGCCGATAATGGAGTACTATACACTTCTTCCCCCTCCTCTGTGGCTGGTCTCTTATTCTTTCCTTTATCTATACTGCATAAGATTTCCCCGCTTTTTGTTCATGATTCACAAACACCACCACACTTCCCCCTACCCCCTCAAGGGGGCGAGTGCCGTCGGTGCACCTCACGTGGTGCACTGTAGGCATGACTAGAGGGCGTATGCAGCGTCCCTTCGGCCCTTAGCTGCACCCACCGTTTAGCCGTTTACTTAACATCCATTTCCGCTCCATTTCTTCAGTCTTGCCGTCCAACTTCTCTAGTATTTTTTAGTGTAACAACGGGTTTTCTACCTGTTCCACCTCTAGATCCTTGTACTTCTTTATTTTCTGGATCGTCTTAGCGTGCTGTCCAAAAACTCCCGCTCACTATTTACGCTGTCTTAAAGGCTGAAAGGCCGGAAGTGCCCAGCGCTTGACTTGAAAACCGAAATTACATAAAATCAAACAAATACACTTCGCCACTCGTACCTCAGACATCTGCCTTCCCTTTAGATCTTTTTCTTACAGTAAAGTACCCACTCTGCCTCCCTTTTTTTAAAAGTATTGTCTTGGGTTAAGTTCTCGTACTTAACAAGATTGCTGGAGTAACTCAGTGACCTCGCCTGGTGCTCGGCTGAACATGCGTGAATTATGGAGAGAGTGTGCCTCCTCTTTTCCGGGGGACAGTGTCCTACCTGTCAGGTAACAATGGTCCCATTTACTCTGTGGATGTTCCTTTGTCTTGGAGATGCACTGCTTGGTAACCTTTCTTCTTCTTCTTCTTTATATATTCTTATATATATATACACATATATATACACGTATTTGTGCAATACAGACTAAAAGTATATTGTCATAAACGAAGTGTAATGACAGATACCTTAACATACATACACACTTGAGAAAAAAAGTTTTCTGTAGCAAAAACAAAGAAAGGTTTATATATATATATATATATATATATATATATATATATATATATATATATATATATATATATATATATACTGTATATATATATACATATTCAAACTTTCTTTGTTTTTGCTACAGAGGTTTTGGGGGACACTACCTCAAGTGCGTTTTATATTAAAGCATCAGTAATTATGCTTCATTTATAACAATATACTTTTAGTCTGAATCATTTCTAACAGTATTTTCCCCAAAGTGCCGCTGGGGGTATTCGAAGTTGCATAGCTATATATATCCCCGTATGCGCGTTCATGCTTGTGCATGTGCAAAAGAGAGAGAGAGAGAGAGAGAGAGAATAGATTTATCATTAATAAAGAAACCTAGGAGGATCTGAAGGCGAGCAGAAAAAAGACTGAAGGACGAGGGGAGGCAGTACAAAAAAACAAAATAAAAAATAAAAATGGCTATGAGAGCCGTTTGCTACCAACTGTGACCTACGGTGAAAAAGAAAAAAATAGGAAAAATGGTTATACGACTGTGCTGAGTTTCATTTTAAAAACTTTCATTTTTGACCATAGTACTTGGTTTCAGAATAAAAAAAGGTTGCCTGGAGTTTTTGAGCTGAATTGTAAACATATCTATCTATCTATACACACACACATGTATATATATATATATATATATATATATATATATATATATATATATATATATATATATATATATATATATATATATATATATATATATGACTATTTATCACATCACCGTGATTCATATACTATCAGAAAGCTACAAACGTCCTTTAATATCAATTCACTCTACCTCAGAAGTAATATATTTTCATATATATTTACCGAAGGAATTTTTAGTTGATAATAAGTCCACCGTCCCGTGGGGTCGAACCAGCGACGGACGAGGAATCAGGACTACAGTGACACACTAACCAGGGACGGTGGATCGAACCAGCGACGGACGAGGAATCAGGACTACAGTGACACACTAACCAGTCGGCCGACTGGTTAGTGTGTCACTGTAGTCCTGATTCCTCGTCCGTCGCTGGTTCGACCTCACGGGACGGTGGACTTATTATCAACTAAAATTCCCTTCGGTAACATATATGAAAATATATTACTTCCGAGGTAGAGTGAATTGATATTAAAGGACGTTTGTAGCTTTCTGATAATATATATATATATATATATATATATATATATATATATATATATATATATATATATATATATATATATAAATATATATATATATATATATATATATATATATATATATATATATATATATATATATATATATATTGGGAAAACTACAGACGTAGTTCAGGCAACCCTCTGCAAAAAGGAAGTTAGACTGAATAAATATGTAAAACTGCAGAATAGAAAAAAGCACTATAAAGATATATTTCAGTCGCCGTACCTAAGATTTTGAAGGAAAAACATGTGAGAGTTAAAATCTACTACGCCAAAGCCTGTGAGTTTCAAGTCGTATTTTTTTCCCCCAAACGAGTGATATCATGACGGAAAAATATGGAGAAGAAAGAAAATATATATTTCTTATATGACCGAAGGAGATGGAATTGATCAAGGTGATAAAATTCACAGAGCTTCTAATACTGAGTAATAAACCATTATAACCCTGATTACCTAAGCACTGCAAGACGAGTACAATTAACAACTTATTCTCTTCAGAAGTGAATGCCAAACGTCGTATGGAGGTCTCTCACTAACAGCTCACGTACTTTTTACCTTTACCATCCCTGCGAGAGCAATGTTTCACCCCTCACAACTGACCCAGATAAAATCGGCTTAATCGGGCGTGGATGGGTCGTCACAAAGATTTCATAAGGCCCCTTGAATTACCGAGACCCTTCGCATCATTCTCCTCCTCGACGCTAAGAAATTTCACACCTTTGTGGACATCCCATCCTTTTTTCCTCCTTTTTTTTTTTGCCTTCTTCTTTGAAAGTCCTCGTTAAGATCACACCGTGAAAAACTTTATTGAAGACTCCAGGATCCTCAAAGGATGCTTCGGGCATCCTTTGGAAAAGAAAGAGGAAATGACGAGATGAGCATTACATTCTCTTTCTTCGAGATATTTCAAAGGCGTTGTAGATACAAAAGTAACGAGTTAAAATATAAAATACACCAGCCTCTAACTCCTGGATCACTTTTGTCGCCGAATTCGTGTGTTTTCCTGTAGGTGATTGCAGTGATTTTTACAGGAGGCTGAATGGTTTTAATCAAATTCAAGCCCCAGGAGTATAGCTTGATTGGGAGAATTAGCACTTGGCTTCTTAACTATTCGTAAATAAAGTAATGCCATTCATCCATGGCACATCGCCATACCGTGATGTAAATAAGAAGTATTTTGATCAATACAGTCTTACTCCTATACATAACAATTGATTTTTACTTATCAATGCCATTTACATATCTTTCGCAAGCCGTTGGTTTCGCATATGAATCAAAATATCGCCTGATGAAAGCAGTATTTCATTAATGAAAAATGTTACTGTAAAATCCAAGGTCTGCAATTGGCCGTTTGTCTTTATTTGTTTATTCACTTATTTTATATATATATATATATATATATATATATATATATATATATATATATATATATATATATATATATATATATATATATTCACTATTTACTTATTTTAATTTCTTGGTGACCAATTTTTCACTTCTGCAAGAAATAAAGATATATAAACGTGTGAATTAGCCGTTTGTTTTTATTTATCTATGTATTTATTTTCTCATTTATTTGTGACTGATTCATTTATTTACATAATCATTCCGTTTTCTTAAGGACCAAGTTTCCCCTCCTGCAAGCAATATATATACAGATACACAACCCTGAAAACGAACTGGTTCTCCAGACTGCCTTCAGAAAGTTTCTTTACATGGTTACATCTCCTACCTACCTGATCGTCCTCCAAAGGTTATTCGCGATTTGTTTTCGTAAAGAGTTACAATTTAAGCGGCTGATTTTCTTTTTCCAACGGGAGGAAACACAGAAACCCATGGAGATATCATAATGGAAATGCGAAGCATAATGCGGTTCGCGGCAAGACGTTAATGGACGTAAATGGAGAATTGAAAGTTTTAGAAATGTAAATTTTAAAAAAATAAAAAATAAAGCATAACAAGACAGGCACCCAGATAGGAAGAGTCACTCATCTTGATGAGGGAATTATGGCTGTGTGTTACTGGATCTTGTACATACACACACACACACATATATATATACATATACATTTGTATACATATATATATACTGTATGTATATATATGTATATATCCACACATCTATATATATAAATAAAGACAAAATCCACGAAGGAAAGAGAAACAATGGAGTGCTGCAAGGCCTTTCGACTTGTAGCCCTTTACTTAGCAGACTGCTAAGTAAAGGACTATATGTCGAAAGGCCTTGCAGCACTCCATTGTTTCTCTTTCCTTCGTGGATTTTGTATTTATTTGTATACTCATCACGTTCCATATTTTCGTGATTCAGTTATACATCTATAGTTATGTATGCATATATATGTACACACATACATATATATATGTACATAATTTATATATAAGCAATAATATATATATATATATATATATATATATATATATATATATATATATATATATATATGTGTGTGTGTGTGTGTGTGTGTGTGTGTGTGTGTGCACGTGTGTATTTCAAACTGATGTCCAAAAGGACAAGAAATGAGAAATTTCACTGAAGTCAATTTTTCCCCATCGGGGAAATGATTCATTCTGACCTGCCTCCACTAATCTCGCTACCACGAACTTTGGTCATTTCCCACAAAGCCTTTCGATTAACAAGGTTTTAGACAGAAGGAGATGAAAGAACCCGTCACAAAGCATTTCCTCTCCAGGCAGAGACGACTGTCACCAGAGTGAATGGAGGTTTTCATTGAGAGAGACATACTCATTGAAACGGTGACTTCCTGCTGTTTAACCCCTCTGGTTTTCTTTCAACTTGCATTTAGCATTACCACAAATACAGTAAAAAAAATAAACCCCGTAGGGGGTTAGTGCCGTCAGTACACGAGATGCAGGCATTACTTAAGGTCCTTTGCAGCGTACCTTCGGCCCCTAGCTGCAACCCCTTTCGTTCCATTTACTGTACCTCCTTTCACCTTCTCTCTCTTCCATGTTACTGTCCACCCTCTCCTAACAATTGATTCATAGTGCAACTGCGAGGTTTGCCTCCTGTTACACCTTTCAAACCTTTTACTGTCAATTTCCCTTTCAGTGCTGTATAACTTCATAAGTCCCAGGCCTTTGGCCTAAATTCAATATTCAACTCAGTAAAAAATAAAGATTGAAAATCAACATCATTATGAAGGTTCTGTATATCATTATTTTGGTGCAGAACAGAAACATCCCAGAGTAGCCAATAATCCTTAATAAATAAATGCTCGACGGGAAATCAGTAGCAACGGAATATTTTCATTTGTGTAAGCGATGAGAAAGAGGATGGACAACAAATGCACTCTTCAAAGAAGCAGCAAAGGATTTGCATAGCATCGCAAAACCGATGTTTCATTCTGCCTTGAACGTTCAGTCTGTGTGTGGACTAATAACTGTTGTTCAATCTTTTACTGGGTTATCGTTACTCATTCCGGTTAGATTCTATTTCTATATCCATATCCGCCTATTTATCAATGTACTACCTATCTATCTATCTATCTATCTATATATATATATATATATATATATATATAGATATATATATATATATATACATATGTATGTATGTAAATAAGTATATAATTTATATATATACATATACATAAATATATGTACATACATATGCATACATATATATATAATATATATATATATATATATATATGTGTGTGTGTGTGTGTGTGTGTGTGTGTGTGTATCTATATATCTATATATATATACGCATACATACATACATCCGTTAAGCGAAAAGAAACAAGCTCAATTTACAACACGAAAAGGAAAAGAGATATGCCGTCATTAAAAAAAAATCTAGATACCCGAATTAAAATAGTTTCAAAAATTATGCTTTTAAAATCTCCCAGCAGCTGTAAAAAACCATAATATAAAAATTCTCATAATCTATGAAAAATATTTAATAAAGGGGAGAGAGAAAACACTTTTTTTTTTAATAAAAGCTGTTGTCAGTCTTCCCTAAACTTAATTAAATTTCCTCGTTATATATTAGGACATTATAAGGACATTACCAGAATTCGTTCTGCAGCATCGACCTTAATAAACTTTCGCAGGTCGAATGTATTAAGGCATAATATTATCGGCACGACATGGTGCCGCTTCAGCTTTTAGATGATGCAATGTTTCATTGGTATTTTTGATCCAAGTTACCAGACGTTGAACGTAACGCACTTGTTGTTGATATTTTAATAAGCGCTTGTTCACACACATACGTATACATACATACATACATATATGAGTATATATATATAATTTAGATTTATATATAATCATATATTTATAAATATACATATGTACAAATACGTATACACACATATATATTTATATATACATATATTTATAAGTATATATAAAAATATATGTGTACTTGTGTGTCTAGTTTTATATATATATATATATATATATATATATATATATATATATATATATATATATATATATATATATATATATATATACACATATATGTATATATGAATGTACATACACGTATATACTGTATATATGTATACACACACAAACAAATATATATATAGATATACATGTGTGTGTATGTTTGTATGTATATACGGTATATAAAATCTTTAAGCCATGAATCCTACACGCACACAATCCCCAGGGCACCCAACCCAACGCATCATCTTACTCCATTTCCTGCAGCAGAAATTCGGTGGTAAATCAGCGCACCGTCCGGCATCCCAGGACCTCCGTGCAAAATCATTCAATCGCGAATTTCTGTCCAGCAACTCTATTTACAAACCATTCTCCCACGGCACGTGGACAACTTCGCAAGTGTTCAGTAAATAGAAAGGAAGAAAAATTTGCTGAGAGCGTGAATCATTGAGCTGTTTCGGGCTGACGTCTCCATCAATTCGGGAGAGGGAAAAGGGATCGTATAAATCAGTGGTTCTTAAGCTTTTTATTACCACGCCCCCTCTAAGAGTTGGTCCTTCCCTCCACGCCCCCCTTGCATCTATGAGCACAATTCCCTCCAAGAATTAAAGGAAAATGAAAAATAAAGAGAAAGGGTGATTTTATTCTTTTGGGAATGAATAGTGAGAGACTTGACACTGCTTCTTAACAACTCTTGTTAAAAGACTAACGAATATCATAAGAGAATTTATAATTTTTCCCTAGGGCTCGCGGCCCCCTCCGAAATTGCTGACGACCCCCAGGTTGAGAACCACTGGTACAAATCGAGGGACAACATGAAATACGAACTGCGTTGCCTGGCAGCTTCAACTCTGATGATAGAGTGGTCTAACACGTCTCTCCCAATAAGACGAGACAAAAGACCAACTTGGAAGTTTCAGCAATCAATCAGGGGGTTCAATACAGACATTTTATCCTTGATTTCGGTGCGTCTGCTTTTGATAAATGCGTTTGTATCTGAATTTCACAAAGATTGACTTGATAAGAAATTATATACATATCACTTGAAGCTGAGTAATAATGACAGACATGTTTTTAACCAAACAAAATACATATATACACATTTTGAAGTAAATGTTACGTACATACTTATGTATGTATGTATATATATATATATATATATATATATATATATATATATATATATATATATATATATATATATATATATATATATATATATATATATATATATATACATACTATGTGTATATATATATACATACTTATGTATGTATATATATATACATATATTTATATATAGTTATATACACATATATTTACTCATATATATATATATATATATATATATATATATATATATATATATATATATATATATATATATATATATATATATATATATTTATGTATATATATATATATATATATATATATATATATATATATATATATATATATATATACACATTTGACCTGAAGCTGTTGTCAAGGCTATCAATCACGCCAGCTAGAAAACATTAAGTACCAGGAAATTTTTGCCTTTGCTCAGAGGCATTTCAGCGAAGAAGATACGCAAAGAATGGTGTCACTCTCAGCAAAGTAGTTATAAGTAGCAGATTAGGTTTCAAAGTGTCGTTTTATATAATCCGACTTTTGTCGGTTATATGTTTGTTTAGTATTTCGTTATAAAAGATGTGTGTTAAAACCATGTTTTCATATATATATATATATATATATATATATATATATATATATATATATACTGTATATATAAGCATATATAAATATATTCCTTTATACAAAAAGATCTAAATCATGTGTGAAAAACATTTTCGAAAAGACTGCAAAATATGTGTGGTAAATTATGTTAATGCATTTTGTCAACAGTGTAATATTCTCGCGATTTTTGCATTTTCTTGAGCTTCAAATAAAGTGAAATAAATGAAAGGCAGAGCATCAGGTGGAGTATAAGGCCAAAAAACATTTCATACTCAGGGGATTAAAATGCTAGGCGTTAATGAAGTTTCTCCACCGGATGAGAAAGGAAAATGCTGTAATGAACGAGCTCTTTTTGCGATAAGAGTTAACAAGACACCTGCAAAAAAAAAAAAAAATAGAATGATATTGGCTTCCAGAAATTCCACATGCAGCTATTCTTCGTAATTAGCCTTTTTTGTCTTTTGTGAGGCAAAACATGTTCATTTTTCCGTGTCCTATTACTCAAGAAGTCATCAAAATCTCTGCTCTCCATTTCACCGCCTGTTCGTCTCTCTCTCACTCTCTCTCTCTCAAAAGACATTTTATGCTTATTGGGTTCTTTGCTGCAAAAGCCATAAAAATAACACGACCTAAGATCTCAAAAACCCGCGAGCAGACAGATGCACCCACATTCCTTGGGTTCATTTCCATATCAAAACTTCCAATATCCGTTTCAGACTCTATAGGGTTTTTACTGCTGGGCTTTGTGGGTCCACTTCTGTATATGTTGGAGAATTTCAGTTTCAGAACACTTGATTCGACTTTATCAACGTCGTGGCACGGAAGTTTTTTTTTGAAACAATTTCTTCACCATCTTCATTTTGAATGTAGGGGAAGTGTCGTATTATGTTACATATATATATATATATATATATATATATATATATATATATATATATATATATATATATATATATATATAAAGTAACTTTATCACCCACACAAATGTTCTGTGCATTAATACATTTACTAACAGGACCTCATTGAAACTGGATGGTATCTAGTGGGGATATTTGTTCAGGAAAAGTTACAAGTTTTCTAGGACTAAGAGTCCTTGTCGTCAGGTATCCATAGAATGACCGGACACGTGGTCCAATTGTATTTATATGGGCATGGGGGAGTGGATTAAACCCCTTGTCTTTCCATTTCCATATGCTGGCTTCTTTAATTTTTTTATTATCCTCCTTCTCCTGTGTGGACCCGCCCTCGTGACCTTGGCCTTTCTCCATGTGATCTCGTGTTTTTGCGTGTTCTCTTTTCAATTATAGTGAGTACAATTTTTCTTGATAGGCTATCCTCAAATCCGTTTCCAGTATTGCCTATCATTACATTGTTTGCACATTTTATGAAGGCATTTTCTACCATCAGCCTGGCCGTTTTGTTAGTGTTCCTGTGCAAAAAATTCATATTCCCCCAGTCTAGTTTGCGGTCGTTTTCCCAACAGTGCTTGGCAACCGCCGCCGACTGATTGTAGCGCCTCACGTTTTGTTTATGTTGTTTTCCTCGTTCTTTGATGGATTTACCATTTTCGCCGAAGTAGCTCCTCACAGTCTAGACACGCTGCCATGTATACCCCACCTCTTACCTCTTCCCACTCGTCCGACTTTTTGTTGTCTATTTTATTCATAATGGTGTTTTTGTAACTGCCTATCAAACTGAAATTATCTAGCTTCCTGCTGATGGGTGTAGTAGTGTTGTTGTCCGGGGCTGTAATTATCTTCTTTCCTTTCAAATGTTCCTTTTCTATCCCTTCCCTCTCCCAGAATAGTTTTTTCTTGCCTCGATGTGTGCCCGTTCCCACCAGTACTTAGGGTATCCTAATCTCCCAAAACGCTCCCTCGGGTATTCCAGCTTTTCAGCTAAGAACTCGGGACTGCAAATCCTATAAGCCCTGATGGCCAACCCTGTCATTACTCCCATTTTAATTCCTTTCCTTTGACTGAAGTAAAGGTTCGTTTGTGCTGTTTCAACGGTTTATTGAATAGCATATAAAATCTATTTCTATTTTTCAGTGTACATGTATCTTCATGAAAAGTTGACACGACTATTGCAAGAAGTAATTGTACATCTCTTTATCTATTCTTCAAATATCCTTTTCCATGACATTACTCGAGGTATCTTGCTTATTCAGTTTACTCGTGCGTTTCTCTTTCCATTAGCAAACAATTACATATTTTTACAAACAATAATCATTTATTTTGATTATGAGGTTATTTTCACTTCTTGCTTAACCTGAGTTCTTGTTCCATATCGCCTAAGAAAAAATATTACAGTTTATTATGAAACATTTTTTGAAATCTTTGTAATAAAACGACCTGGTCTGGATGTGAGGCGTCGCAGATGGGGAAACTTCCAACGTCCTCTTATCGAAAATGTAAAAATTTCCAGCTATCGGAACGAATCTAGAACTTTTCGATGGACCTCTCTCTCTCTCTCTCTCTCTCTCTCTCTCTCTCTCTCTCTCTCTCTCTCTCTCTCTCTCTTCTGTGCCCGAAGAGATAGATGACAGGGACGGACGGAAAAACTGAAGTCAAGAAATCTGAAAGAATTTCCTGGAGCCAAAGGCACAAACTTTCAAAGAGCCAAGTTGCTGTCCAGGAACGATAAGAGTCCAGGAGGTTAAAAGACATCCATTTCGTCCATCAGCAATCGAGTCTTCTTTTGAATAACTGAGTAACAGACAACATGTCACAGAGTGGGTCGAGGGAATACTCTAATGAAAGAAAATATGATATTGGCATGAAATCAAAACATAACACAGATGTGAGGTGATCCACAGGTAGATCTTGTTGTACAGGATTAGAATAAAGATAGCCCTCTCAGGAGATAAGCACCAACGAGATCTTACCCAAGAGTTCAGACAGAAAATTGTTGAAATAATGAGTCCAGGCAGGATAACAGCGAACTGGATAATGACGATGCTGCATTGTACGTCCATCTTCATTACAGGATTTCATCGGGGGAAGGTGAGCATGAACTTGATACACTGATCAACAACAAGTTCACCTTTGAAAACTGTTGCGTTATTACTGCTGCATTGCTAGCCCAAATTAGAACCTTCATTGATCATAACAGCTTGTAAGATCCGGGTGGAATATGGCATACTTTGAAGAAAAAATATATTTAGAAAAGTATGTTTAGTTTCGACTGAACGTTAAAATATTCTTGTTCATAAGGGAGACGAAAATTCCGAAGAGACTGCTTTGAAAAGGAAGGGGAAAGTCACTTCTCATTTCTAAAAGTAACCTTGTAGTGAAAAACAAGGAAAATAAATATAAGAATATCAACAAGATACCTTTTTATTGTTATTTTTATTCAGAAGATGAACCAAATTCATATGGAAAAAGTCCACCAAAGGGGTCATTGACTTGAAATTCAAGCTTCCAAAAGATATAGTGCTCCTTAGGAAGTAAGAGAAGATAAAGAGAAATTCCTTAATAAATGGAATTGGAATCAATAATGGAAATACATTAGTCATGAAAATTTATTTTTGTTTTGGTAAAAAAAGAAAGAGTTGTTATTAGTTGAAATTATCATCAGTACTTTAAATGGTTTATGTGAAATTTTTGCTTGTTTTGTCGCCTTCCATAGGTAATTGCTGAGGATGTGATTGTTGCTTTTAGAGGGAATATGCACAATATGTGTCATTAGTTCGGGCAGATGAGCTGAAAATGTTTAAGGAGGAGAATTCTTTAAGAACAAAACATCACACAGCGAGAGAGAGAGAGAGAGAGAGAGAGAGAGAGAGAGAGAGAGAGAGAGAGAGAGAGAGAGAGAGAGAGAGAGAGAGAGCTGAACTTACGTCAGACCCAATGAAAATGGAGAAAATATCTTACAAGGGCCAACACATGACAATAATGTATCATGACAGAAGTACCCATGGTGATGTAAATATATATATATATATATATATATATATATATATATATATATATATATATATATATATATATATATATATATATATATATATATTTTCAGTATCTTTTTTAAGAATCATTTCATAAAAGTTCATATCAGATTCTTTTCAGGGTATTATAGGTATTAAATGAAAACTTTTTTATAATTATTCAGTACCACTTCATTCATAAAAAAGAATAAAGTACGGTTACGTTATGCAATATGATTCAGTTGAGAAAAAGAGGCATTGAAAGAGGAATTTTATCAAGTTAGCTGAATCGAATTGAATTGAATATAGAATTTAGGCCAAAGGCCAAGCACTGGGACCTACGAGGTCGTTCAGCGCTGAACCGCAAGTTGACAGTAAAAGGTTTGAAAGGTGTAACGGGAGGAAAACCTCGCAGTTGCACTATGAATCAATTGTTAGGAGAGGGTGGAAAGTCAGATGGATGAAAGAGAATATGAAAGTAGGTACAGTAAAAGGGACGAAAGGGGATGCAGCTAGGGGCCGAAGGTACGCTGCAAGGAACCTTTAGTAATGCCTACAGTGCACCGCATGAGGTGCACTGACGGCACTAACCCCCAACGGGGATCAAGTCAGCTAAAGACTCCATTTAGGATAATTAAAAAAGATTTGTGAGAAGTCAGCAGCAATCTCCGGAAACCTTCGTACGGGATTTGTGGGGACAGAGGCATCAAGTAAATCATATTAATTACCAGGGTAGAAAATTGTAATCCCTCTGCCAGAGCTTTTCAAGACGGCGGATCATCCAGTCTTTGTAAGTACAATATATAATAATGTTGAGGAGTCAGAGAAAAGACGTAATCTCTAAACAAGCTTTCATTGTAATCCATTTCCGTCGAGTCATAAGATTATATACTGTATATATAGTATATATATATATATATATATATATATATATATATATATATATATATATATATATATATATACACATACATATATATATGCAGATATATATAAATATATATATATATATATATATATATATATATATATATATAAATATATATGTGTATGTGTGTATATGTATACATATGTATATGTACTGTATATATCTACACAGAGACAAATATGAAGACAGACACAATTGTCTGACCTCGTGTAAATTATTCATCTCTAACCTAATAGTTCGCTGATCATAAATCAAGCTGGCCTTATGCCAGCATAGGCCCCTCCCTTACTTACTGGCCTGGTGCAGACCTGTTGACGCCCCCACCCAACTGAAACCCCTAACTTGATCGGCAAAATTGACAATTGGGTGGTTGTTAACAGGTCGAGGGGTCTACATTAGACCTCTCATAAAGTCCCCACGGGGGAGAGGTTGCGACCCCACGCAGTTTCCATCCTTGTAGAGATCCATCACAGTCGAATAAATACCAGGTACGCATTTCATTGTTTGGGGCAACAATGGCACGATTGGTTTTGATGGCACTGCCCCATTTGCCGGTTTCCCCCCCCCCCCACCACCTCGTTCATATTAATCAACGGTAAAGGCACATAAACCTTTAAACCTTAAAGTAATAGAGATTAATTCTGCATTAGGAAGCCTCAACTATTCAAAATGACCTAAGCCGATAATAACAGTCCATTTTATGGGTGTCAAAGAGTGATTAGATGTAAATGGACGCGTGTGGTAGTGTTTGATCATACTTCAGTCATTTTTTGTGGGTTGGGTGTTATTGGCCCTGTTATGGAGATTACTCTTTGGTCCAAAACTTGGTGTGGTGATCAAATGTACAGCAGATGCTTTATATACAAAGTACTTATATATATATATATATATATATATATATATATATATATATATATATATATATATATATATATATATATATATATATATATATATATATATATATATATATATATATATATATATATATATATATATATATATATATATATATACATACACATATATATACTATATATACACTGTCTGTATATCGGTGTGTGTGTGTGTGTGTGTGTACACGCACGCGCAGTTATATGCATATTATAAAGCATCCAAAAGACAAGTACTTACAGCCGTATGCATCCACCAATATCAACACAAAAACAAACATGTTATCCGTACTTCTCTACCTAAGTATGGTTGTATGTACACACGGATGCCGAAGAAATATGTCTATAAAAACACAATGCAAATGTTTATCCGAATCTTTCCACGCCATCTTAAAGGTGACTTGCCAACTCGGACCCCTGCGACCTAGGAATTGGAAGGTGCGAGTGTGCTGTAGTAACTTAAGTAGGGTGTCAGTTAAAATGCCTTTGGCCTGCAGGGGTAGTGCCAAATACGAGAAGAGCGATATTCTTCAATAACTATACAACTGACGCTTCATTCCCTTCTGTCCCTTTTTTGTCAGTTAGAATAATAATAATAATAATAATAATAATAATAATAATAATAATAATAATAATAATAAGAAGAAGAAGAAGAAGAAGAAGGAAGAAGAGTTATTATTGCTATCATTATTATTATTCACCCAAATATCAAAATTAGTTACATGTATTAATTAGGAATGGACAGTGAATTTTTACGCATTATGTATAAGTGCACCCTGAATATCTCGCATTAGACTAAATCCGTAATTTCTCAGAGAGAGAGAGAGAGAGAGAGAGAGAGAGAGAGAGAGAGAGAGAGAGAGAGAGAGAGAGAGAGAGTGAGAGAGAGTTTTGCGGGTTTCAATGCAAGCGGACTGAACCTTTATTGCGAGGATTGTTGGGGATTATGTACGGCAAATGAACCAAAATCTCCCAATACCAGGATTTCGGGTATTATACCAATATCCATTTTTCGCATCTATGCTTTAGAAAAATCTTAATGAATTAAGGTAGGTTGAAACACCTAGAATTAAATGAAAATGGGAGAGTGTAGCCTATGTGGAAACTGCCATGTACAATACAGTATTGTACAGTGGTCTGAATTAAATACTGAGAGAGCCTTTACCGGTTGAATGGTTTATTATTATTAAAAAAAATACCTGTCGTAAGGTGGCCCGAAGGGTTTACTTTTATAAAAATACAAATGCATATGTACACACACACACACACACACACACACACATATATATATATATATATATATATATATATATATTTATATGTGTGTGTGTGTGTGTATATATGTATGTATATATATATATATATATATATATATATATATATATAATATATATATACATATGTATATATATATATTATATATATATATATAGACAGATAAATAGAGTTACATATACATATACAGATGGATAGATAGAACTCTCACCATGGCAAACCTATTATTTTCCTAAAATGCTTGACAACATTTAGCGAAGGACAAGAAAACTGGAAGACTTAATGACTGATTCCCTGACATCCCATTATAGTAATGTCCTGCAATCATAACATTGGTTTATGTAAATACGCTGGAAAGTCGTATGGGAGTTTTTCATATTTTTGTTACTTTAATTGCGGTTTTGGTTAGATTCCAAGCTTTAATTGTTAAACAGTAAAAAATTAAACATTTCTTCAAACTATCGACCTCACTACATTACATTAAAGCCAATAAAATAAAGCCTTATACCTTCCTTTGGCAAACAGCAACAAAGGCAGTTTCGACACTCGATGAACAAATATAATTCTTGGTTTAGATTACAGCCAGTTTTCTGAGCATCGACCGTTTTTGACGTATCAATTGCATTTCGTTGAAGAGATTTCAGAATCAAGAGGTTCATAAAAAGCTTTTTCACGCGTGTTTGAACCCTTTTCCCCATTTCTTTTCACAACCACCAAAGGGCATCTTAGGCAATCCGGTTGTGTTGGCTCTCCTAGGAAAAGGAACCTGTCATAGTGAATAAATCATTTGTGGCTCTTTTGATTCTGTCTTGGGAACATTATTTTACGCAAACGTTCACTCAGCTTTTCTCAATACCAGGGAATGGAATATATAGAATGGAATATAGAATTTAGGCCGAAGACCAAGCACTGGGACCTGTGAGGTCATTCAGCGCTGGAAAGGAAATTGAGCATAGGTAGGTTTGAAAGGTGTAACAGGAGGAAAACCTCGCAGTTGAGCTATGAAACAATTGTTAGGAGAGGGTGGATAGCAAGATGGAAGAAAGATAATATGAATGGAGGTACAATAAAAGGAATGAAAGAGGTTGCAGCCAGGGGCCGAAGGGACGCTGCAAAGAACCTTTAGTAATGCCTACAGTACACCCCGTGAGGTGTACAAATAGCACTACCCCCCTGTGCTCAATACCAAGCAAGACACGATTATTTACTTAAAAACAAATGAATATGTGAGTAACTCTGACATATTTTGTCTTAAAGTTCAACGAGAATTTTTATATTCAATTTGAAATTGTTTCATGATATGGCTGGCTCTACTTAAATAATAAGGCAGTGATATAGAAAATTACGCTCAAAAAAGTGATCATTGTTCCCCTGGAGCATAGAAAATCCTTAAAAAATAAAACGTAAACTTTATTTACTGTTTTCGCAAGACACAGCCAGCAGACGGGTAAAAAAAAAAAAAAGAGAGAACGAAAAACCAATATACTTTGTGAAGGTCATAATTACTTTTCGAAAAAGTGGTTCTCCAGAGCTCCATTTGGTCTTATTGGAAAAGTTAATTAAAGTCCGGGGATGATAATCCCTCTTTCTTTTTAATCATAACGTCTATCTTTAGGCCCATCTGAAATCTTCCTGAATTTCCATCCTGAATTGTGCCCCACCAAGTTCATTTTCCACTAGTTTCCTCATTTTACACTAGTTTCCTTTTCATAAACTCTACAGTTTATCTTTGTATGTTTGTAAGGAGGAGATAACCAGCTTTACTGCAATGTGTTTGAAGAAATGAAAGTTAGAAAGGATATTTCCATTTACTTGAATGGCCTCGTAAGGATGTTCAATCGGTTTTACTCTGAATGAGATGTGATACGAAAGCTGATTGATATTTTATTATAACAGAGCTCCTCGCTCTCTCTCTCTCTCTCTCTCTCTCTCTCTCTCTCTCTCTCTCTCTCTCTCTCTCTCTCTCTCATGAAGAATTTTACGGCAGAAAATGCTAAAAGAACAAGAATGTCCAGAAAGAAAGAGGGGTTTTCCTTCAAAGGAAAATAATTACTATCAGATGGTATGATATTTATGAGTCGATGATTTCAAAGACATGATTATCATTCCATAGAAGAAGAAATATAAAAAATTATTCAAATATAAACTTCTGGATAAGATATCTTTTCCAGTTACCTTAATTGTCATTGCGAGAAAGTTTTATCAAAGTTAGAAACGGATATGTAATTGACGGCTGGAGAAAGTTAATGTTTTAATAAACGTTTTAAGATCTTAATTTTAATTTTCTAATTTTAAGAAAATTGGAATAACAGAATACTATAGCTGGTGCTTTTTACGGTATGCTAGCTAACCTATTCTTCCTTCTTTCTAAATGCTACGCATTAATAGTTTTCTATAATTTCTTTGCGCATTACCCTCTCTAGACTGCTTTTATGTGAAAAGGTGTGGTAGATTCTATCCCTAAAAATGCTGAACAGCTTTGAGTTATAAAATCCGTTCTACGGATCCTTCCTAATAAATAAAATGGAAATTTACTTCAAGAGTCGCACTATTAATTAATGAAAGCTTCCGACAGAAGTTAGAGAAAGAATGCAGGCTCAAATTCGTTAGCAAATTAACTTCAAAGAAATTCCTCCGAAAAGATTGATAATCAGCAATAACGGAAAAAACGGCATGTCCTTTGTTGTATATTGGAATATAGCTACTTGTTACCTCATAAGTTCAACTTCTTCTTTTAATCCAAGGGTGGTCCTGGATGACAAATGTTATTGGAACTGCCGACCTGATTTAAGAATTAAATACAAGACAACGTGTTTAAACGAAGCAGAATTTCATAGTTGAGGAGAGTGGTTATATCAATAGTAAATAAAAGGAACAGGTGTCTAGATTACCATACGAGTTTATATAACTGTTTGGGTACCGCTGGTCTCCCCAGCATGTGTATGTTGGTCGCGCTACCACATATCTGCAAAGGCATCTACAGTTACGAAGAAACCAAGGTAACATTTCAAAGCACATATAAAAAGAACACAACTTAAACAGGCAATAACATCCATTAAAATTCTCTACTGTCAGTAATATGCACAGAGAGAGAGAGAGAGAGAGAGAGAGAGAGAGAGAGAGAGAGAGAGAGAGAGACTCTTACATTAATTCATGCACTCTGAAAATCAATCATGCAAGAACACTGCTTGAATGGTCTAATGTCACAACAAAATTCCAGCTCTTGGAAAACAATGTATCAGATGATCACAGATCAAGACAAGAGAATACTGTCTTAATTGATGCTTGCTTTTGAGGTGCGTTAAATGAGCTTGAAAGGCTTCGAGTATAACAGGTCTCTTGCACCACTGACTTCTGGAATGGGAGACAGAGACACGCAGAATAATAAAAAGTATCTCCAGATAACTAAGGCTGAAAAGCTACAGATTTGATTAGCAATAGTCCCTGTGGAAAACTTTCTTGAAATGTTATTTATGCATCATGTATGTGTACGAATATAAATTATTTTTCTATGTACATATATATATATATATATATATATATATATATATATATATATATATATTTAATATAATATCCATATATATATATATGTATGTGTTTGAGTTTGTGTATATATATATATATATATATATATATATATATATATATATATATATATATATATATATATAAAATATAGCTAGATAGACAGATATACATGCCCACACACACACACACACACACACATATATATATATATATATATATATATATATATATATATATATATATATATATATATATATATATATAATACTACTAGTTAAACTATCACTGATTTGCGAGCGGAATTAAAATGCAAAAATCATGGTTGTGTAATTCTTAAATGAAAAAAAAATCCTCGGGATTTCACTCACACCAAAAGGAAAGTTCAGATTAAACTGCAAATCGGATTACCGGAAAGAATATATGCTCAAATGCTGAGAATACATTCAACCATTTCAAACCAAATTTATCCCGGAGACAAGATTTTTCCTTTGACAATCCATTACTAAAACTATATAGCATTATTTACCCTTTAAGAATGTAAACATGACCAAAGCCCAGTGGTTTTAACTAGGTTTTAGTTTTCTGTAAAAGAAAACTATTGAAATGTCTATTTGCCTGTCCGTACGCACTTTTTCTGTCCGCCCTCAGATCTTAAAAACTACTGAGGCTAGAGAGCTGCAAATTGGTATGTTGATCATCCACCCTCCAATCATCAAACATACCAAATTGCAGCCCTGTAGCCTTAGTAATTTTTATTTTATTTAAGGTTAAAGTTAGCCATGATCGTGCATCTGGCACCGCTATAGAGCCAACAACACAGGCCACCACCGGGCTGTGGCTGAAAGTTTCATGGGCCGTTGCTGAGAGTTTCATACAGCATTATACGCTTTACAGAAAACTCGATTGCTTCGAAGAAACTTCGACGCATTTTTTATTATTATTATTATTTTTTTGCAGCAAGTTAGTGACCAACACAACAAGTGAGATTATTTAATTGCATAAAACATATTTTCTATTTATGATATCATTTTACATGAGTCCAGGGTACGATACAAATGGCTCCCAAAAGGGACGATCTTCTTACCACCATATTTCAATTGTGGGGAAGATATCAGTGAAGACCTCCCGTCCATTCAAATAGATGGTTAATCTTTCTACCCTACATGGAATCATGCAAAAACATTATCCAGCAAAGTTAGGAATTCTAGGGCTAGGCTAAGGCAAGAACACAAGACATTTGCTCTGAAAAATAAACTAAGTCACGGAGTGAGAAAATGAGTGCAAACCACAAGTGACAAAAGAAGGAATCAATCAACATCATGGATGCAACCACCCTCATACCAAGACAGGATGTAATATTGTAAGAAGAGGCTGCATCGCTATGGTAGTTTGTGAAGGGAAATGATGTGACGGACATGAAATGAGGCTTTGCCACTGAGGATACCCAGGACCCGTTGCCCAAAACAGATCTCGGAGGCAACGGAAGGAATTCGATACTCAAATCAGACAACTTCAATTTTCTTCTGATTATGAATCAGAATACGTCCAGTCTATATGCTAGATGCTGACTTCCTGAAAGCCCCTTCCAGCCTCAGCCACTTGTATAAGAGTCTTCTGTGTACTTTGTCTCTCTGTCTTTGGTAGCAACGCTTGAGTGGCGACTGTAATTGTATTAACATATGGAGTAGATTCATCACCAGTGTCCAGTATACTATTCTACACGAGATTCTCTCTCTTCCTCTGTATGTTCTGTTCGTAATGTAATAGACTACGATTAATGGTATTCATGAACTTTTGTTAAATCCAACGTTAATAAACGCCGTAACATGTTCCCAATGGTCTCGAGATAAAGTTTACTTCTGTATGAAACCTTCCCCTGAACACATTTTAAAGTGAAACAGATGTTACATTTGCTAAGCTCAAGATAAAACAAGTAAAAAATACGCCGAGGTTTCTTCGGCGCAATCGACTTTTCTGTACAGCGTATAATCAAGACCACCGAAAATAGGTCTATCTTTCGGTGGTCTCTGTATAATGCTGTATGAGCCGCAGTCCATGAAACTCTCAGCCGGCCGTGGTGGCCTGTCCTATATCGTTGCCAGAAGCACGGTTATGACTAACTTTAACCTTAAGTAAAATAAAAACTACTGAGGCTAGAGGGCTGCAATTTGGTATGTTTGATGAATGGAGGGTGGATGATCAACATACCAATTTGCAGCTCTCTAGCCTCAGTAGTTTTTAAGGTCTGAGGACGGACAGACAAAACCGTCACAATAGTTTTCTTTTCAGAAAACTAGCAAAAGGCGCCCTTTCAATACGATCCTCACGACGGGAAGGCCGTGAATATATTTTTTATATTCAGTGAAAATAACTTTCCGTTGTATGTAATGTGCAAATTTACTCTAGACATTTATTCATGACTTACTGTCGACAAACTGGACTAACAGTTCAACAATGAAAATTTATGCCTGTAACTTAACATTTTAAAATGGGATCACTCAAGTATAAAAAAAAGGCTAAGCTGATGACATTTACTGGACTTCAAAAGAAACATATCCAATTGGCTTCATAGTTATTGTTTTTTTCTTTTTTTATTTGGCAAGTAGAGGTCTCTGCCTTAAATTATGTTCCTCATATCAGAAATTACGGGATATTTTTTTTTATTCACGGTGCAGGTGAAATGATGTTCAACCATTCTGTTACCCTTTGCTCTTGCCTATTTTTATCTTATCGTATCAGTGCAACTGCTCAGTTTTCGTTGGACGCATTTTATTCTGCGATTGGTATAGGAAGAGAGAGAGAGAGAGAGAGAGAGAGAGAGAGAGAGAGAGAGAGAGAGAGAGAGAGAGAGAGAGAGAGAGAGAGAGAGAGAGAACTGAACTGACTACGCGCATTATGTGAAATAGACTGTAATAAGAGCAGCAGGTCAAAAGCTTTTTTCGGCTAAAATTAAAACAGATATGACAAATATAAGCAAAATATTAACTTACATGCTTTCGGAAAAACATTTGGAATAAAGTAATTATACGGTAATAGACGAGTATTCTAGTTATCCATCCACAAAATCATAATATACTAAGAGAACATCTCAACAGGTCGAATATTCTCCAACTTCGAAGAACACTGTAATCTGTTTCCGTGTCTTCTCAAGCCGAAAATAGTAAGAAAACATTATAGAAGACACAAAATATTTGGTGGAAAACTTCGTCTTTTATTAGTCTTAACAAGGTTTAGGTATTGAGCAGAGATGTGTAGCAGAATTATCAATTATTATCCCTTATTAGTTTCATTAAGCGTTATGTAACAATCCTATAGCTCATGAATTTCCCACATGAGATGTAAATCACTGTATCCCTTTCAGAAAGATTTTATAGCTGATTTTCAAGATGATGCAACTTAGATAAAATATACTTATATAAAGGCCAACTTATATAAAGAACAATAAATGCGATTCGCTATATATTTTTAAAAGGTGTAACAATAACATCAAGCAAATGAAGGGAGATTAACCAGTTAGCAACAGCAGCTGAATGATGCAGCTCGCAGCTCACGTTCAATGGCTCTAAGGATCCACTGCCGGTCTACCGCCTACCTGACCACCCAGCTGTAGCTGCCTACCGGCTTCTCACGGAGGCAAGAAGAAGGGAGTGGAGCTAGCAATCTCACCCGTCCAGATTTTCTGAGAAACCAGGATACCCTCCTTTTCTTTTGAGGAAGAGTCAAATTACACAGACACAAACATACATTATATATATATATACATATATATATATATATATATATATATATATATATATATATATATATATATATATATATATATATATGTATATATATAATATATAGAGAAATATAGATATATGTGCACATATATACATACATACATACATACATATATATATATATATATATATATATATATATATATATATATATATATATATATATATATATATATATATATATATATATATATATATATATATATATATATATATATAATATGTATATATATATATATATATATATATATATATATATATATATATATATATATATATATATAATACTGTGTATTTTTTTCCCAGTCCCAAGACCTTCGTGAGTTTTGCAGCTGTCATTTATCCCAATAATCCTTCCCGCAAGATAAAGCGCGCGGGCGTCTTGGGAGATCACTAAGAACCACAAAACCCGTATCAAAAGAGGCCTTTTATTCTCTAAAGAACATTGGGGAAAAACAACGCCTATTTTTCAAACCCCTGTTTCGCCAGAAGCAGAGAGAGAGAGAGAGAGAGAGAGAGAGAGAGAGAGAGAGAGAGAGAGAGAGAGAGAGAGAGAGAGAGAGAAAGAGAGAGGTTTACATCTGATACCCACTAATTCATTCGGTTGCAACCAGAGAATTACTTTAAACAAACGCAGTTTCGGTTTGTCCTTTAACTACAGAAATAATATAAAAGGTTATGAATTAGAATGAATTTGTTTTCTGAATATTCAGGGGCTTTACACTACTATTTAATGTTGTATTGCATAAGATGTAAGTACACAGGAAAGCTAGTGAAATTATTCATTTAATTAACATTCGAGCCGGGAGCAAATGTTACAGGCGAACGAACATTTTTGAAAATGCAAATTATGCCTTAACTGTATCGCTCAGTTCTCGTTTATACTCTGCAGTAAATACAGTATCTCATGTCGCTGCTTAATGAAAGTAAATAGGACTACTAAATAAATTAAAAAAAAAAAGTTTTTAAATAGAGTAGGATAAGCTTGAAATCTGAGATACTATTATATGTGATTTATGACTCAGCAATAACCAAGTTATTTTTCAAGAATTTATGTCCACATCGACAACATAACCGAGGTGTGAAATAATATTCATAGACATTAAAGTTGCATTTTATTTTTATTTCTGCATTTTCGTTCTTAATGTTTCATTTGCATTTTTGTTACTATTAATTCTCTCGAAATCTGATAACTCTGAGAAATGTCGTGATGTCTTACTGGCCTGAAATATCTGTAACTTTTATTTTAGGAATTAATCTTTAATAACCACGTGGAACAACCCATCCTCCTAAACTACTCATTCCATGGGCGACCGTCGCGTATTTCCTTAGAGGCCTTGAGAAGCCGTAAGCATAATTACTCTTGTAACTGCCCAAATGGTGCTTGTATAAACAAAAACATCATCTTTATAGGATTTTAAGCAAAACTGGACATTTTTGGGCAAAAATGGCCCATATTTTGCAAAAAATCCAAATCCAGACTGGCCAACACCCCATACCATAATAGGTTGCCTATATGGAGTAACTCTGGCTTGGTTCTCTACTTGTAACAAGAAATGCCATCGGAATTTTTTCTGAGCATTTTTTTGCTATATAGTTGGTCGCCTAATAGCTATACTGATGGCTCTCTTACTTCCAAGAACTGATCAGCGGAAAAGGAAATCGAATAACACACTTTTTCTATATTCTGTATAATGTTATGCCCTGATAAAAATCCCAACGTATTATCATTATTTGAACATATACATACTTGAGTTTATGTGATATCAAATGTATTTACACGTCAACGAGTGCGTTTTTCCTTGCAAGTACAGCTTAGAATCACTGTTAAATCCGACAAATCAATTTATTGTCCATAAGGAACATAAAGAGAAAGACTCCATCTTTAGAGACTTGAAAGAAAAGCAGAGGATTAGCAGAAAACAGAGGGTTGGGGTAAGGTTGTAGGCAATGCTTTTGATAGCGTTCGTTCACATATACAGTATGTGCACACGCACGCACACATATACAAACACACAAACGCATATCTATATATACATACATGTATGTGTATATATATGTATATATATGTATGTATGCACGTTTATATATACATATGTATTTATAAATATTTATATATATAAATATATATATATATATATATATATATATATATATATATATATATGTGTGTGTGTGTGTGTGTCTGTATGTATAGAAGGAATAAGATGTTGAACAGTCAGCGTAGCATATCAGATTTATTGGCCAAATTTCCGAGACCTTAAGTCTCCTCTCAGGGCTGGAAAAATATACAAAAATTCACAAATTAAAAACACACCCAGAAAAACTTCACAATTAAACATTAAATAATCTAATTTTCTTAATTAAACGAAACAAATAAAATAAAATAAAGTGAAATAAAAGGAAAATGAAAAGCGAAAAGAACTCTCAGACCAGCACCTGAGTCTATTGGTGCTAGAAACCAGGTGGCATTCTCCCTTTTGGAAGGGAGGATGTCAATTGTACCCTCCTTATTAAACAGTCAGACAACTTCCACAGTTGTTGTATATAGCGTACTTGACGTCCTCCCTTCCAAAAGTGAGAATGACACTCAATGTCTAGCTCCAGTTGAGATAAGTGCTGGTCTAAGAGTTCCTTTCACTTTTCATTTTTCTCTTATTTTTCTTTTTTATTTTATTAAATTTATTTTACTTTGTTTTAATTTAGATATTTTAATGTTTTTTTGTGAATTTAAATTATATATCTGACAATACTGAGTCTGTTTTTAATTTGTAAATTTTTTGATATATTTTACAGCCCGGGAGGTGGGACCTAACGTTTCGAAAATTTGGTCAATAAATCTGACATGCTATGCTGGCTGTTTCTTATCTTGTTCCTTCTAGATCTCCAGCACATATATATATATATATATATATATATATATATATATATATATATATATATATATATATATATATATATATATATACGCATATTATTAACTATATAACCAGACTACCTGCTTTATCTTTCGTTGATGCTAATAGATTTTGCTGAATACATGCCAATCACATCTAGCGATCATTTCGAAAAACGTGTAGAACCCAAAATTTCCTTTCACACAGATTATCAAAATATTCTTGCAGTATACCAGAGCGAATTTGGTGAGGTTAAGTATGAAGTTCAAGTGACAGTAATTTAAATAGAAACTCATTAATGCATAAGCTACCGTGGACTTCTCTGCGGGGCTGCGACTTATATAAACACCCCTCTAGCACAAATGTCTCCTCTCCATTTGATTGCATCATCATTCGAAGAGGAACCTTTGAGTTTCGAGCCTCTTATGAGGAGAAACGTCATCCGGACGAAAGTGTAAGGCTCTCGTAGCCATCGTCATAAGAGATGAAGGAGTTGCTGTCAAATGTATATGGTAATTTTTAAAATTATCTTTTTGTAATATCCCTCTCTTGAATGACAGTCTTGTATCCAGTCTTTTTCGAAAAATAAGGTCACAGCTTGTTAATCTTGATCATAACTGAATTTTCGGCAAATTCGATAAATATGAAAAGCAGGGAATCTAAAAATACAAGCAAAACTTTACAGTGTATGATGTAAGTAACGTAGGAGAGAGGGAAAAAAAGTGAAAACACCCAGCTTTTGTTGGCTGTCAGATCAATAACGAGCCAAACTGACGCTATTGCTGGCTGAAATGGGAACATACTATTGTATAAGTTTCCTCTTTAAAGACGAAATATGACGAAAGCATTGAGAGTCATAAGAGATAGGAATCTCTTACCTAACACTAAGCGTGGTACCTGAAATAATGCAGCAGCTACAAAGCGACTGGCAGGTACACCGATCAAAGAAACAAAACAATCATAACTGATGGAGGAAAGAGTTGAACGCCTCAAAATAAGTCGGAGGACGTAACGGGTTGGAGAGGTGTGTCTGGAGGTATATCTGATCATTATAGGTTGAAGGACAAGTCAGAATAAAAGGCTGTTTTAAAAGACGTGAGATGACTTCCTAAGAGGAGAGTACCTCGAGTTTAAAATGGGTCGAGAGTGAGATCGATGAATCAAAAAGGAGCACTTGAAGGACGTACTATGGTGAGCGTTAGGAATAATTCGTGGTGGGGAACGAAAGTATATCTTTCAAGTTCTGTCACTGGAGAACGTTATAAGAAATGAAAATAGATAGGACATTATACGTGCATGCAGTTGTAACACCCTCGTACACAGACTTCTCTGTAAGAAACGTTTCTTAACATTGCCAAAGACACAATTTATCATCATGAAAAGAAAAATGGGAATCATTCTCACCTCATCATTCCTGGTCATTTATATGCTAATAAAGTATACCGTGTATATATTTATTGTGTATATATATAGATATACACACACACACACACACACACACACACACATATATATACAGTATATATATATATATATATATATATATATATATATAATATATATATATATATACTGTTCATGTAAAAAAAATGGGAATCATTCTCAGTACATCAAATCTGTTCATTTATACGCTAACCAAGTATACCGTGTGTATATTTATTGTATACATACATACATACATATATATATGTACATATATAAATATTGTTTGTGAGTGCTTAAGTGTACAGTATGGTACACGAACGCTGGTACAGTTAGGAGCAAGGTCTATACAGATCTCTATAGACCTTGGTTAAGAGCCTCCACTTCAGAGTTACAGTCCGCGGAAAGTTTTCACAGGAGTAAAAAAGGATTGTTATGTAAAGACAAATTATAATAATAGTAAACATTAGGGAAAAGCTGTATGCACATGAATTTGCTCAAAACATTATAAGCATGTCAGCATTATTGCTATCTTTAATATCTGTCAGTCTAAGCGCAACAAATATGTTTCATTTAATAAGAGGAAATGAACTATCGTAAGTTTTTTGGTTAGAGAAAGCTATTAGTGAGTTTTTTCCAAGTATTTTTGGACATAACGAATATAACGAGACAATGAGACCTACAATGATCTCACAACCTGCTGTCTCCTTTTATTTTTTAAATGTTCTAACACTGCTTTTACTCTTTCCTCATTATGCTTGTCGCAATAGCTCGCATGAATTGCAGAGACATTATGAGACCACAAAATTACCTAAACGATTTACTCATTAGCATTTCAACCGCTGGCATGGGAAATTGCCTCAATTATTTAAAATACATCCAGAGCGGAAAAGTCTGGAAGAGGCTTTCATCCACTCGAAAGGAGGGCCTTTCCAACTGGAGTGGTATCCTGCATAAGTGGATGAAAGATTTCAGTCATTTTTCCTAAGCTGTCGTTTCTTTTATCCCCTTCTACTTCAGCATTATATTTTTTTGAGTAATTGCATTTTCTTTTTACATTTTCAGGTAGACGACAAGTTCTTCTTGGACATCTCATAATGACCATTCAGACTGTTGAGAGTGAGATCATAGTTTCAGGTACTGTTGTGTACTTATATTCATTCATATATATATGTGTGTTTGTAATATAAGTATATGTAGGTGTGCGTGCGTGAATGTACGGTTAAAAAGTTAAGTATACCTTAGTTTAACCAGACCACTGAGCTGATTAACAGCTCTCCTAAGGCTGGCCCGAAGGATTAGATTTATTTTACGTGGCTAAGAACCAACTGGTTACCTAGCAACGGGACCTACAGCTTATTGCGGAATCCGAACCACATTATAGCGAGAAATGAATTCCTTTCACCAGAAATAAATTCCTCTTATTCTTCACTGGCCGGTCAGAGATTCGAACTCGCGGCCAGCAGAGTGCTAGCTGAGAACGGAACCTACCCGCCCAACGAGGAACTGAATGTATGTATGTATGTATGTATGTATGTATGTATGTATGTATGTATGTATATATATATATATATATATATATATATATATATATATATATATATATATATATATATATATATATATATATACATACACATGACAGATTAGCTATCAAGATGAAGAAAAGAATTCACGAAATCTAAGAAGTGCATCGGTTTTATAGAGGAGAATTGACCAAGTTAAAGAAACGGACCTCTCCGAGGCAAGTTAGAAGTAATCTGGACGCCCACAAACATTACCAGAAGTTTATGCTTCCACTGAATTCTGATCCAAAATAATTGTAGAACTGGACTGGAGAGTAAAAAGGGGAAAAAAACTGTGACTTGAAGGTATTGAACTGGCCAGATTACATGATCCCCAATCATACAAGCAAACGTTTGAGGCTAGCTTAGCTCAGCGATTGGGTTTGATCAACAAGAGAACGTTATTGGGTGGATAAAAAGAGAAATGTGAAATCGTCGGCTAAAGCACAAGTGCAAGAAAGGTAGACTTGAGAATGTCGTTGATAAATAGAAGGGAAAGAGTATATATGTGGAACTAACAGTGAAGTGTTGAGCCACACAAGAGCTGGAGAAGAGAGCAGATGTTGTGTTTTCCAGGACAATACAAGTAAAAAATGCGCCGAAGTTTCTCCAGCGCAATCTACTTTTCTGTACAGTGTATGATCAACGCCACCGAAAATAGATCCATCTTTCGGTGGTCTCGGTATAATGCTGTATGAGCGGCGGCCCATGAATCTTTAACTACGGGCCGGTAGTGGCCTGTCCTATATCGTTGCCAGACGCACGATTATGGCTAACTTTAACCATAAATAAAATAAAAATACTGAGACTAGAGGGCTGCAATTTGGCATATTTGATGATTGGAGGTTGGGTGACCAACATACCAATTTGCTGCCCTCTAGCCCCTGTAGTTTTTAAGATCTGAGGGCGGACAGAAAAAGTGCGGACTGACAGACAAATCCCGCACAATAGTTTTCTTTTGCAGAAAACTAAAACAACTGTATAAATTGCAGTTCATACTCTTGAAGAAGTAAGGAAGGAACGAACCCAGGAAGAGAAGAGTTTGGCTATTCGAGCCGTAGGTCTAACTCTGACAAATACTTTGGAGATGTCACGAGCGACGCCAGATGATTCCCTGAAGTCCAGCAGAACAGTTGACACAACATCAGTGAAATGGGGCAGGGAAGCAGCATATCCTGCATCACAGAAACCAGAATGTGATCTGAGAGAAAAGAGTTAGGTTCAATTTGTTTAAGAAAGTTGTGTAAGGTTGGACAGATTAAATGAATCAGAGCATGTTTCTCAGAGGAAAAATCAGAGCCAGGCTTTAACAATAAGGGGAATGAGATGACAAGCATAGAAGCCATTTACGCTCTAAACTCCTTTTAGGATCATGGAGGCTGAAGTCAAGGAAATAAGATTGAAGCACAAACATCCGAGAGAGAAAGAAATTTTACAATTTGTATATTCAACCTATGAGAAGCAGATATTAAAAGTGATGGACGTTATATTTTAATCGTAAGTGGATGCTTGATCAGTTTTTCCGAAGTGTTAATAAAAAATTGCCACATTTTGGTGCCTGAAACTTTCATTTTAATCACCGATTTATTTAGAATTCAGACAACAGAAAAGGGTTTTAAAATCATTAGCTAATCGCGAACTCAACAAGTATGGAAATGAATTCACTGGCATTGCAAGAAATACATTTCATTCACCCAAATATCAAATGCAGAATCATCTTAAATTTTGCCAATTAAAATAATACTTTCCCACTCTATCACTTTTCCCATTTTTTTTACTTTACATCAAAACATCATCTTGAAGACGATTGTCATATCATATTCAAGATGATAATGATTATTTTTATTACTGACCATCTATGACAATTCAATTTCATTTGAAACGTCAGCAGACTATCCATATCACGATGTGATTAGCATCTTTGTTTTGTTAATCTAGGCAAAAGGAGCTCTAGATTTATAATCTCTAAAACTGCTGCCATATATCTAATCTCAACCCCCCTCCCCCTTCAAAAACCACAAACCGCCCCTCCCTAACCCCGACGCCTCCAGGGAAAAAGACAACCTCACAATCTTGTAGCCCAGCAGACGAAAAGAAAATTGAACGGTCTGCATCTATCTTCACTATCCTTAGTATGGATGAGAGAGAGAGAGAGAGAGAGAGAGAGAGAGAGAGAGAGAGAGAGAGAGAGAGAGAGAGAGGAGTTTGATGTAATCATTGTCCCTGACGACGTCCTTACTTCTCTCCTCGTCGAGTTTCCCCACCTGCCACAAAAAGGAATGAGATTCTGAGCCTGACGAAAGTCAGATAAACGTGTCGTCTCATTATCTATTTTCTCCCACCATGGAAGTCTTCGCGAAACTCTCGGTTTTCTTGTACTACTTCCATGCCTAGATCTTTCACTCAAAAGATTCCTTTCGTTTTTATGAATTATCAACATTACTAGATAGATAGATAGATAGATAGATAGATAGATAGATAGATAGATAGATAGATAGATAGATAGATAGATAGATAGATAGACAGACAGACACAGACAGATAGATAGACAGATAGATAGATAGATAGATAGATAGATAGATAGATAGATAGATAGATAGATAGGTAGGGAGAGAGAAAGGGGCATTTGCAATGGTAAGGCTAAATGATAACCGAAAAAAATTATATAGATATCCAGATGAAAACTTTGTTATTGAAATTCTGAGTATTAAAAAGTTACGAGTCAGTGACTAAACCGATAGCCCTGGATTTAATACTGCCGTCAATATGAGAGACATATCCCTGACAAAAACAGAATGCCACCACTAGAAAATATCTCCGGTGATGTGAACAGAGGAAGTACCTCACGAATTCAAAATAGAACACTTGAGGCCCTGAAGTTTAATTACATGATCTCTCCTGGACGAGTCTGAAGTGACTTGAACTTTAGAATGCTGACAGAAGTAAGAGGGGGGGGGGATGATTTCATTATTTGGACGGGAGTGTAAACAGAGGAACAAGAAGACTTTCTATCCCACACGCCGAACTTGACTATAACCGCAGAAACCCTCTTCCGACCATCACTTGAGAATAAAAGATTCCTTTTGGGGGCGAATGAAGCAAATACGGTGAGGAAGTAATTACTTATCGTTTGTATGGCACCTTTTTTACTGCAAGAAAAGTCTGCTTGTTAATACTTCCCGTACATGGTTGAGTAGAAGCCCTACATACAATGCCTATCGCCACCAGTATCATAAAACAGACTGTGGAATTTTTGGAGCTACCATATTTGTAGATTATTGTCTCAAGTTACTGATCTCTAACCATTCAATATTCTTTAAAGCTTAGGAAAACTGGAGATGTCACTGGAAGCTTTTCATCATACCTTGCAAACCTTATATTTTTTTGTCTTTGCTAACCTTTTGCAAAAAAATAAACAAAGTAATACTGCGGGAGTTATTATTCCTTTGTCTTTCTTTCGTGTCAGATTGGCTTCAAGCATAATGTGATTTATTCTGTTCAAGTATAATGTGATTTATTCTCTTGAAAGCAATGCCCACTCATGTCAATCTTCGATCACCCTTCATTTCTGATTAAGGAGCCTTTGTTCTTCTGTGTGCATTATCGACACTGACTGAGGTGTTTCTCATTAGAAATCATTTCCCATTTACTCTTTTATTACACTTTTTCATCCCGTTCCCCTTGACTGGAACGTGGACAGCGAAGTGACACTGACGTTCATTTCGTTCTCGCAATTTTTTCACCCCCTACGATTCGGTCTCGGGTTTTTATGCAAGATGAATATTCTGAAATGTCTGCTTTTCTTCAATAAAATGGTTTCGTTAACATTCTGGAAATGCAAATGGACGCGTGCTTGATTAATGGAAAGGAGAAAAAATGTGAAGTCTTCAGATCAAGTTTGCATAGTGTATATGAAGAAGAATAGGGAAAATGTTAAGCAATGTTGAATTGCGAGTAGCATATGATGAAAAGGTTAGGTTGGCTGAGGTTAGGTGAAGAGATCTTCATAAGGAAGAGGTGGTCTGGACACGTAGGGAGAATGGAGAATGATAAGAATTATAACTGTTGAATAGGATGTATAATTCGAGGCACTGATAGAAAGTAGGAGAGGGGGAACAAAGGAAGAAAATGTGTTTTATTATCCAGGAAGCATACGATTTTCT
>NC_089752.1:114797956-114902956 GCF_040412425.1 Macrobrachium rosenbergii
CTATGTAGAGAAACCCAACCGCGCCACTTGTGGTAATGTAACTAGAATGATTTCAGTTTATTAGGTTATACGATTTCTTATTTTCTAGCATGTAGTAAACCTCGTCTTGAATAAGATCCGGTTTCAATGTTTCTCCTTCATAAGAGAACAGGATACTAGGATCATCAGATTCCCCATTTAAAACGACCACGAACTTCACTTCCTTACATTCCCTAGAGGATGAACCAGTAGAAACGGGAGAGATGGCTAAAGAGAGATCTTACGCAGGCGAGCTGAATTCCACCCGGGAAATGTAGCGAACTAAGACGGACATCGAGTGAATTCTAAATGTGAAATGGCAGCACTAAATTAGACACGATACGCGATCTGCTGGAGGCAGCCCCATGCTGGAACCGTAATCCGAGGAATACCACTTAAGGGATCACTTACGCGTCGGGATGAATAGCCCTTGCTGTTGGAGTAATACACGCTCACGTACACACACACACACACACACACACACACACACACACATATATATATATATATATATATATATATATATATATATATATATATATATATATATATATATATATATATATATATATATATATATATATATATATATATATATATATATATATATATCAATAATAATAATAATAATAATAATAATAATAATAATAATAATAATAATAATAATAATAATAGTAATAATAACATCTTGGAAGGAGACCCACTTTGAGGCAAACTTCGTTGAAAAGAATGGCATTCTTTATGCCGTTGAGCTTATATTTTGCCTTCTCAACTTTGCGTGAAAGTTCCTACGTTTCATCAGGTAAAGTTAAATTATTTTCTGGCGCTTCGGTAGTCGTTCTGCCCTTGAACAGGTTTTGAATGTCAGCCTGTATGTATCCCTGGTGACATTCAAATCCTATTCAATGGCAGAACGACTACCGAAGCGCCAGGTGATAATTTAACTTCACCTGATGAAACAAAAGAACTTGTTCGCCAAGTTGAGAAGGAAAAATATAGGCTCAACAGCATACAGAATGCCACACTTTCCAAAGAATAATAATAATAATAATAATAATAATAATAATAATAATAATAATAATAATAATAATAATAATAATAATAATAATAATAATAAAAATAATAATAATAATAATAATAATAATAATAATAATAATAATAATAATAATAATAATAATACTTAGGAAAGAGATACTCTCTTGAACTTTTCTCATTAAGAATAATGGGTACCTCAGCAATTTTGAATATTTTCATCTTTATCGTTTTTCTTATCCGCTTTTCAGCAGAACATAATTCATCCAGGAGCTGACCTATATCTCACCAAGAAGTAGTGAGAAACTACAGCTTACGCTGGATTAATGTTGTTATTGTTGTTTTAGATCAAGAAGGCCTTATAATGGCACAGGTTCTTGCCTCAGCGGCAGCTCCTAGGAAGATAAAATGAAAGATAACAATAGTTATTATTGAATACAAGGAAGAAGAGACGTTATTAAGGCCCATTTCTACCCTGAAGTAGACATCAAAGAGGAAATTAATTTAGGGAAGGGAGGTTTGGCAAAAGCCAAGGGTAGCTAGAAAACTTTTGCAAGAGAAAGGGTGAACAAGTCTACGGATATCTCTAGCCATATTTCACTTACTCCGCCTTAATTGATAGTGGGTGAGATAGTTCGACAATTTCGGCTGTTGAGGAAATAAAGGAGAAATATAAAGCAATCGGTGAGAATTTGGCTGAGTAATAGAGAAAAAAAAGGACGTAAAAATTATGTTGGAAGAAAAAGTTAGGCCGAGGCCATTTAGAGATGAATTCGAATTTCAGAACCTGGCAACAGGTGGTGTTATGCAATCAACAACGAGAAACTAGATCGCAACCAAAGCGCATGCTAAAGGAAGGAGATTTGATTATCCTGTTTCGTGGAGGGGGAGGGCTAGAGTAGAGCATGAAAAATTGGCGAAGTCTTGAAAGTTGTCACGAATTTACTTGGATGATTTGCAAGGCGTGTGAGTCTTCTGCTAAATTTTCGACCAAATAAATCGTTTCTGGGCATTTTAAACGATAGTGATCTTTAAGATCATCAGCCACTTGCTTACAGTATCTGCATATCTTAATCTGCGAATGATGACTACTGGTGTCCCGAATTGTAATGCGGTTGAAGAATACTAAGTTCTGATATACAATTTTGCAGTTTTCGAGCCTCCAGAAACACCCTGCATGACGGATCTTTCTGTTGCTGGAAATATTTAGAAGCTTTTTGCCGAAACTGAGTTACTGATAGGCTAGTAAGGATGCTTATTTCATTGCAGTGAAGTGTATCTACCTCGTCTTTTAACATCATGTGGTTTACAATGCCTGTGGCCAACTGCAAAGACGCTACCTGTCTTATGGAAGTAATCCATTTGGCATTTTCTTTCGACTGTATGGTAATTATTGCCTGAATGGTGACGTAGGGGTCAGAATTATTGTATTTTCTTTTCTTCTGGGGGGTTCTTCTGGAATTTTTTCTATTGCAACTCACCAATCTTCCTTCAACCGAAGCCGGAACTACTGCCGATGCTATTGCTGTTAAAACGAGATCGACCGTTCCATCTTTGAAGTAAATAATGGTTGCTGCTATGTTGTCAGTCGCACCCCGTGCGGCTTGGTGGAATTGTTGGTGGGTGCTAAGCTGCACAATCTTTTTGTGACCCGTTAATTTTTAATAATTGATAGTGGCAACTTGTTTCATGGGACATAATTTTCCTAAAAACTGTAAAAAAAAAAAAAAAAAAAAAGAAGGCGTGTTTTTAAGCATTTACTATTAGATATTAGGTAATGGAGTGTCTTGGTGCCGTTGAAATTGTAGAAATAGTCACGTCATTTCGAACTTCTTAACCGGCTGATGCTTTCTCGACTCAAACAGCCAGGTTGATGGGAATGTTGTGCTGCTGTAGTCATGGTGACCGCCGAAGAAATATTGTTGTTGTTTTGGAGACGTTCGTCTTAGTGTGTGTTGCTGTCATATATAGTATCAGTAACTTTGCTGGCTTATATAAGGGCTGCCAAGCCGGAATAATGCTACGGGTATCCACATAGAGTTTCCTAATGATGCCCTCTTGAAAGTGGCATGAAATTCTCTTTGAGAGGCATATTGCAGTCAGTCCTAACGGTTTGATCAAGACTGTCGATGATGAAGTTGGGATTTTCCGTTATCATCCCGTAACTGCATATGTTTGCCATCCGGATTTTTCCTGAGTACTGCTACGGAAACCACGAAATTCCCCGGCTTCTTTTCAGAATATCCTCATCTTCTTTTGAGTTTGTTAGTTTTACGATTAAGAAATACAATTAAATTTCCTTTTTTTTACTCGGAAATTATCTTTCCACAGTGCCGTTCATATCTACAATAAATGACAGTTTATCCGTTTCCAAGAGAACTCATTTCATACCAGGATATTCATATGCATGATTCTAACAGCATGCGTATCTATAACTCACTTATGTTGCTCAAAATCCATCATTTATACACATTTTGCCTGCGAAGGTTCCCAGTGAAATTATTAAAACGCCTAGGGAAACCGTGTGTTTTGACAGACAGAGAATAAATATTCACTGGGCATCAGCCATAAACTTTGAAAAAGACAAGGAGACTGACTTGGACTAAAGGATTTTGAAGCATCATGTATTACCGTAGGTATCTATTCGATTAAAGTTCCAAAAGGTGCGAACTTATCATTATAGCAATCGTATATTGGAGAGATTTTCGATACTAATACTTCGATGATGCAGAAATGGTCATACTTATATTTCATAAAACTACAAAACAGGAAAAGGAAGGAGGGAAAATTGCGATGGTGGCATGTATAATTGTAAATGAAGAGAGAAGAGTAGACGGCAAGGAACGCTGTTCTTTGAAGTCGGGTAAAGTAAGAGTCTTTTTAACCGAGTTATGTTCACCTAGAAAGGTAACAGTTGTGTGTTCAATTTATACTTCAACGGAGTTTGCTCCCAGCATGATTTTTTCATGAAAGGAAAAGCAGTCGTGATGGAATTCCCCTCCAAAATATTGTCATTCCATCTCTGCGGGACTGAGGAATAATTTCATGCATGCGAACCCCATTCGGTTTATGGATTCACTTGCTTTTGCTCACACAAACAAAAGAAAGAACACATACGAGTGTGGACTGAAAACCTAAATGGGATCGACTAATTATAAAAGAGTAAAATAAAATAAAAAATCTTGGCAGGGCAATTCATTGCACACGTCCTCCTCTGAAGCATAAAAGCGACCATTATTCATTGATTCCACTAACCGAACATGAATTCTAAAATTCCCTGAATTTATTTATTCGCGCCAGATAAGAATATAATTATCATTTATTTATGTCATGCATTCCACCCTGCTTTCAGTATTGATTCATAATGTTGGGTACATGAGAATCCCGGTCGGCTTCCCTTTGGCTTCTATGCAAAAGGCGTCCTTAACAGCCCACGCCCTCCCATGCCTTTGTATTTGGAGTTCAGTTTCCCTTGAAATCGGAACCGCACAGCCTAATTCACTTCGTTCCTCCCAAAGGCATTGTCTCGTTCGGTCTCTGGTACGTGTTCATGCTGCTTTAAGGAATCCCAAAATGCAGCAAAGTCTGAGAGACATTGTTGTTTATCAGAGCGTGAACTACATAACCTCACGGACTCTCTCGCTCTCTCTCTCTCTCTCTCTCTCTCTCTCTCTCTCTCTCTCTCTCTCTCTCTCTCTCTCTCTCTCTCTCTCTCTCTTTATATATATATATATATATATATATATATATATATATATATATATATATATATATATATATATATATATATATATATATATATATATATATATATATGTGTGTGTGTGTGTGTGTGTGTGTGTCGTCGTGTGTCTGCATTTATGTTTATATGTACACATACAGATATCTATATACATTTCTAAATATATATATATATATATATATATATATATATATATATATATATATATATATATATATATATATATATATAGGGATGGAATTTTTCATATATTTTAATGGTGATAGAATATTTCAGTGCAAATGTACCTTACAGATAAAACGATCATTAAAAATAAAAAAGGTAACTAATAAACAATACTACATCAGGCATTCGAATTACATATTAAAATGCATTAAAACTGAACCTTATTTTGGGTTCGTGAAAATCTTGAAAAAAAAAATTATATAGCATTATGTAAAGATTACTTGAGGCCACTTCTTAAAAAATGGCTAGGATTGATAATGACCACTGATTTGCCTTTGCATCGTCTTCTTGGTATATGTTATATGTTAAAGTATAACCGGTGTAATTCATAGTTGTTATAACTGGAAAACTGATAACGTCCACTGGTGTCAATTAACCTGGGAAATCATGTAAATGAACACCCGGCTATTCATGATACATTAATATACAAATTATTTAAGCTACCCATTGAGCCCAAATCATTTTCAATTGTATTTGGGGAGTAAATCTCCTCCCGCTCATTGAATTAGTGGAAATGCAGAGTTCAGATATAATCTAATCACTGATAACAGCCATTGGCTCTCAGGGTAAATGATTTCTTTTAACTAAATAAATTTTCATGTATGCCCTGTATTCAATTCTGCCTTTTTTTCTTATTTTAGGCTGCTTAAGGACTTTTGCAAAACTTTGTTAGAACTATTGGATTGTATGCCATGGGAAGAAATAAGAATCAATAAAAAACTCATGTTAAAAGCGTGATCTCCATGTTTCAAGGGTATAGGTTTGACAAAATTAATTTCTTCCTATAAAGAAAAAATCAGTTACTGGTATTCATAAACAAAGCATTATTTTCTGGTCTCTGTGACACCTGTACTTGCTGATCTCCATTTAAAAAGAACATTTGTATTAGTTCTCTCTTAACAGTAGCAATCGGTCAAGTTGTTCAAATTACTGCTCTGTTGCATGATCTTATCCCATCGCTTAATTTGTAAAACTTCCGAATTCCTTTTACATCTTTCAGATGTTTTGTCTACCAGTGTAATGGACTCCACGCACATATATCATTTCCATCAATATCTATAAGACTTTGATGCGAGTCTGATACAGGGCCTTGTCACACACCTTTCTTGCAGGTACAAATTTGACTGTTGTTCCTCTGAAATGAAAGTGAGAATCCAGTATTGTTTTTTTTTTTAAGACAGACGCTGTGGTTCAGATCATAAGATTATACAGTAATTACCTTTAAGAGTCATTAGCCTCTGTGAGTGTCCATGGAATTTGATTTGTAGCGAGTTCCGAAATATTTACTTGTATTAAGATTATTTCTACCTTATTCACTCAGAAAGAAATGCTGTCAATTGAGTCATTGCTGAGTCGGGAAGTTGGGGAAAACACGCTGGCATGCAAGCAGTTAGCTTTCCCAGGTAATTCTTTGGGTGCAGTTGCCCTCAGGTTCCAACTTCTTTTATGACTTGTATGGGCTAGTGTGCAGTGCCCTTGCTTTTTAATTGAAAGACCTGGGTTCGATCCTGATGTGAGTCAGAAATTTTTATATATATATATATATATATATATATATATATATATATATATATATATATATATACACACACAAACATTAAACTGCAAATGTATACTATTCAATTCGCTCTACCTCGGAAATAGTACCGAAGGGGAGATTATGATTTAAAAATGGGTCGTCACCCAGCGGAATCGAGGTCCCCCTACAGGGGTACAGAACTCGTCACTGAAGTCGAAAGGGAGAAAGGTAGTTAGTTGTATAAACAAACAAATCTATACATACAAATGAGAGAAACTGAGACGTTAATTACGCAGAGGGTTTCTGAAAAGAATTCTATGCGGTAACTAGAGGGATTGGTAGTAGTAAGTCTGATAGCCGGAGTTTACTCTGAAAACAAAAGCTTAATGAAGATGCTTTGGACCGATTCAAAAGTCCGTAACAATCACTGGATGTACCGGCAGGTGAGTGTCGCAGGAATCTTTAAATTTAACTTTAGGTATGTCATGCTACGGTTGTCTTAAAATCGTCCTTTCTAGGCAGAAAGAGAAATCACTTAATGCTGGTCTTTCGTGTCCCCTCTATTTAGATTTTCGCTACCCCTGGGCCTCATCACATCGACTCATTTATGAAGACTGGGGTGAAAAGGACCAAAACGCAAGGGAACTGAAAGATGAAAGGGTAACCTGAGAGGGAAATGTGGCATGGTCACACATTTCAGTACCGGTGAATCTGAAGGCAGGAAGCTTGAGGAAACCAAGGAATGATGAATGAGTGAATGATGGATGACTGAATGATGAATAAGAGGGAAATGTGGCAAGGTCACGCATTTCAGTACTGGTGAATCTGAAGGCAGGATGCTTGAGGAAACCAAGGAATGATGAATGAGTGAATGATGGATGACTGAATGATGAATGAGAGAAATAAACTTCGCGAAACCGAAGACTTGCAAAGGCTCCAAAGATAGAACGGGAAAAGGAGCAAAGATTATGGACCTCCGGTCTCAATTTCTCACCGATGGATTGGGAACCTGAGACCAATTTACCACTAATGAGGATTAAATAGAGTTCCCAAGGTCATTAGAGGAAATGGAAACACTCATTTTGTATTAATGATCTCAATTCAGAATTTTGCCTCGGAGCAAATGGAACGCTGACATTTTTATCGGAGCTTTACTGGAAATCATTAACAGGAGAGTAATGATACAGTTGCTCTGAAAGTTTTAACAAGTTGCTCTTGCCTCATTTCATTTCAGACAGTAGATGTTAATTCAGAATTAATCGAAACTCTTGAAAAATGAATACTTAACATATTAAACTATATCGCAAAATTATACAGATATTCCACTTGAAGGTTTCTGCTACATCCGGTATATTGCCTAATATTCGAGAAAGAGGAGAAAAAATTAATAAAAAATGGAATAATGAAATGAAAATGAGTTTTTTCTATTTTGTTTGTCCCCTTTCACCACTCACAGATACAATCCCTGGATCACGAACCATCAGGGAATGAAAGGCATCGGTAAAAGAACAAGTAAAAAATGCACCGAAGTTTCTTCGGCGCAATCGAGTTTTCTGTACAGCCGCTACAGCGTATAATCATGGCCACCGAAAATAGATCTATCTTTCGGTGGTCTCGGCGTAATGCTGTATGAGCCGAGGCCCATGAAACTTTAACCACGGCCAGGTGGTGGCATATCCTATATCGTTGCCAGAAGAACGATGTTAGCTAAATTTAACATTAAATAAAATATGAACTACTGAGGCTAGAGGGCTGCAATTTGGTATGTTTGATGACTGGAGGGTGGATGATCAACAGCCCTCTATCCTCAGTAGTTTTTAAGATCTGAGGGCGGACAGAAAAAGTGCGGACCGACAGACAAAGCCGGCACAATTGTTTTCTTTTACAGGAAACTAAAAATGATTCATGCAAATCAATGTTTAGAAAATAATGGTGGTCTTTCTTTTGTTATAGAGAATGTCATGGGTATCTGATAGCGACTTTGGTCGAGGAGATCAATTCATAATTTATGTATATCTAGCTTTTGTCAAATTGGGTAATAGAGGAACAAATCTATTATTATTATTATTATTATTATTATTATTATTATTATTATTATTATTATTATTATTATTGGAGAAACAAGTCCACAGTAATGCATGGGTACAAATACTTAAAAATAAATCTATGCAGGGCGTTTGCGGGAATCTGTTCGATTCCCCTTTACAATCTGCCCTTTCAAAACGGCCAGAGTGAAAAGGTGCATCGAACAGATCCCCGTAAGCTCTCTGAAAAGATTTATTTTTAAATGTATTTGTACCCAAACACAACAGTAGAGTTGTTTCTCCATTTCAAGACTCATGCTACTGCAAGTATTTTATTATTATTATTATTATTATTATTATTATTATTATTATTATTATTATTATTATTATTATTATTATTATTATTATGTTCTATACTTTCAAAAGTGATGATAATAGTTACCCCATTACTAATTTATTTATCTGGACTTTGTGGTAACTTTAAAATTTAACATATATATTCTGAATTGTCAACTTTATAAGCCTACTGAGGTTAGGCACTGCGTCTGGATATCAGAGAAAGGAAAATATAATCAAAACTCCTATGGACTCGATGATGATGATGATGATAATAATAATAATAATAATAACAACAACAAAACGTAGAGAAAACTACAATTTTCAGGCTATAACTATTACAATGGCAGTTTAACTCGTCCAGAATCCAGTCAGTTACTAAATGATAACAGGAAAACGATAACAACAACATGTCCACGCCGTTCAAACCCGTCATTTTTCTATTTCGCGATTTAATTAACGCTTCCTTTGCAAGTTGCAAAAAAAATAACGACGACGGTACTTGATTGCATTCGCCTACACGACTTTTCCAGTACCTTGACGAAGTGAGTGAAAGTGCAGCGGGAACCGGATGAAAGTGAGCGACCAGCAGGAGCAGCAGAATGAGCGGTAACAGCAGACAAGCAGAGCACTGAGGAGCAAGCAGGGGAATACTCATTTATTCCCTGCGTTGCGAGGTACCTCTATGAAAGACCCAGGGTGAGGCAAAACGCTCTTTTGAGACTGATTTGACGACTCTTGTTGTTCTATGGCTTTTGTTATTCATCTGCAGAGTGAGGCGCAATATGAAAATTGTAAGGTGTGTTCTCATTAACTCCGGAAGGGGAGGTAATGGTTAGTGATATGGAGAAAGCCAAGTGTAGCATCGAAAAAATATTTGCCAACAGAATGTTATTGATGTCCCCTGACCGATTGATTAGGGTTGTGAAACGTGCTAAGAACCACCTTAGACATTTGGCTATCTAGGTATTTGCCAACGCGAGAAAACTATGCGTGTGTCTTGAACAGTTTTCTGGCTAAAGCGCTGCTTTATCTATAGAGAAATTTATGTTTTCCTTTAGCGATTATTACTGTACACCTCTGTCGCGTAGTTAAGGATTGCTTAATATCTACCTCTCCCTTAGAAACAGAATGTCAAAATTTGGGATAATTGTTTGTTCCTTTACAAAGCATTCGCGATTAGAGATTGGAGATCTTTCCAAGACAGTGGACCCCAAGTGTTTTAAGCCGGTAAGTATCCACCTTTGCGGCGTGTTTAGTGCAAGCCCTTTGGGGATACCGTAAAACCATAAACAAAAGACTGCAATCATAAAGATAATGAACCCCAAGAAATATTAGTCGTAGATAACGACCCCCGAAAACCCTTGGGGGTCACTGTCTAGGAAAGATCCGAGAGTAGCTACTAAACTGTTCGAGAATGACTGCTCTCTTGTCCGAGAATGTCGTCTGACGGAAATCCATCAGACCACTGATTGCTTGCAGATAATTACATACCAGATTTGGGTCGTCAACCCCGGGGAATTCATGTTGCAGTCGTGTTACAGACCGTGTGAATCCGGGAAATAAATTGTGGTCGTCTTGAAACTGTTATGTGACAGACCAGGATCTGTCTAGACATTTATTTACGTGACTTGCCTACAAGACTTATCCCTCTTATTCGTCTTGTTGTGGAGTAATGGAGTCGCCTTTAGGGAAAGGGGTCGTATAAGCGAAATTAGAGAGAGAGAGAGAGAGAGAGAGAGAGAGAGAGAGAGAGAGAGAGAGAGAGAGAGAGAGAGAGAGAGAGATTAAAAAGCTTCCTGTACGAGTAGCATTTTCATTTTCGACCGGTGTCAAAGGTTTGAGGACAAAATTGAAATATCTGAAACGGACGACAGCCCTTCCAGCGTCAGTAATGATTTTTATGCGACACTGGAAGTGAAAGTTTGTGAGCAATTTTATCAGCAGGGAATTTCAAATTTCTATATCAAAGGATATAGTGGATAAAGTCCTTTGAACGTGTGCTCCATTTCGCATCATCACGAGGTATAATTAACATCCTTGTCAATCTTATCATCCTGCTCCACACCATCCACTCAGCTTACAAAACTTGAGGCGTAAAAATACGTAAATTCTAGGTAACATCAATTCGTAAACAGCCGGGTGTTACCTAATATCCTAATAAAAAAAAATAATTTTAATACGGCCCTTCCATGGAAACGTTGCGAAGCATGAAACGAGGGAAAAAACAACCTTAGATTTCTTCCACATTTGAAAGACAACAGGATCTGTTGCACCGGAAGTCCGGTTGACCCACTTGAGTAATCGTGCCATCAGAAAGAAGTCAACCAATTTTTGTGAGATTTTTCAGTAAAAATGAAAGAATACGGATGACCTCCTTTTGGTGGATGCCTTCACATCGAGATATTGCAAAATAAATTTTTTTTTATTCTTTTTCAAATATGGAATAGGGCCAGTTTGTTTACCCTGAAAAACATAGTAGACGGGAACACATTTTTCCAAAATGCACTCCTGCATTCAGCGTCCATAACGATATTAAGTTGAAAATATCACAGAAACAATTAAAAATGCGCCGAAGTCTCTTCGGCGCAATCGAGTTTTCTGCATCGCCGCTAGAGCATATGATCAAAGCCACCGAAAATAGATCTATCTTTCGGTGGTCTGGGTATAATGCTGCATGAGCGGCGGCCCATGAAACTTTAACCACTGCCGGTGGTGGCCTATCCTATATCGTTGCCAGGAGCACGATTATGGCTAACTTTAACCTTAAATAAAAAAAAAAAAGTACTGGGGCTAGAGGGTTGCAGTTTGGTATGTTTGATGATTGGAGGGTGAATGATTAACATACCAATTTGCAGCCTTCTGGCTCAGTAATTTTTAAGATCTGAAGGCGGACAGAAAAAGTGCTGACAGAATAAAGTGCGGACGGAAAGACAAAGCCGACACAATAGTTTTCTTTTACAGAAAACTAGAAAGAGAAGTCGCAACCTGACTCATTCCCAAAAAGGTTGCAGTTGTTTTGCAGTATTGTATCATGGTGTATTGGGGTTGACAGTTTAACAGAAACAGCGACGGCAAGTGTTTCAAGCCCTCCAGCCAAGCAGTGATCAAAGATGACAGGAGAAAAAACAACGTAAAATTAACTCTTTCCAAGAGAAGACGAGTGCCGGATGTTATTTTCCAGAAACACGTGGCACTGAAATAGAGTCAATAAAAGAAAATCCAGTCGCTCCAATTTTGACGTTCTTGCTTCCATGAAATATCATGTCAGTTAGAATTCCGAACTATAATGAGTATTCCATCTCCTGAAATCTCTGAAATATTGATCACATACTTGGTCAATTCGAAAGCATAACTTTACAGGAAACATAATGTTAGTTGAACATCCATGTGCAAATGCACGAGGTATGAAAACACGAAATTGTCTAAATCAGTTTGATATTCCTAATGAGAAATGAAGAATTACCGGGAAATTTTTTTTTTAAATTACAGTCTTTAATAGCATATAATTTACATATATATCTATATATATTATATTATATATATATAAATATATATATATGATATATATATATATAATATATATATATATATATATATATATATATATATATATATATATATATATATATATATATATATATATATATATATATATATATATATATATATATATATATATATAAGTTTACCTTGAGATTCTTATATATATTTTCGCGTTACAGCAGGTTTACCTGTTCATGCACCTAAGGTATCTTTAACGTCATCATACTTTGCTTACTATCACTTGCTAACTACGTTGTAAATAATTAATACTTGCATGTCAGATATCTTTATATTATAGTCTAGCAATATATATTGCGACGTCCCTTGCGTGCAGGCAAAAATGACCGTGATGAAATACCTTTTAATATTTAAAAAAATATAGAGGAATTTCATAGCAGGGATATTTTTATTAAACATTTTCCTACTCTTTTAAAACTGAAATTGACGACTTTTATAAACCTTGTCTGGATATTGAATATTCTCAAGGTTTTATAAGTTCGCACGATTATTATTATTATTTTGTTTTTGTTTGTCACTGCTCGTCCAGAGTCCCTCACATTTCTAATTACATTAGCTGTCCCGCGGCTACTTCTGCCTCCAGTTTACCGAGGTCATTCTGCAGGGATTATGGTTTTGTCTTGTGCTCCGACGATTATGTTCATTACCTTTACTGGTATGTCCCATAGTCTTCCCAGTTCAATCCGCAGTCTTGGTACTTTTCTCTCTCTCTCTCTCTCTCTCTCTCTCTCTCTCTCTCTCTCTCTCTCTCTCTCTCTCTCTCTCTCTCTCCTCCACTATGAAGTGGCATTTTCTTTCTAGTCTTGTGATCTATGTTGCAGAGCTCTTACTTATTCCACTCAACTATCTGCGAATGATACGTCGTTTCTGGTTTTGTCGCTCAGAGTCAGGTTTAGTCGATGTGCTTCTATCACCCCGTCCCTCCCCATCCTGTAGTCCCAAAATAAGTTTCCCTGCTCGGTTGCTACTACTCTCCTCAGGATTGTGCTCGTACCACTTGTTGCTGGATGCTGTCTGATATACTTTGCACAGACTCAAGTGGAAGGCTTTTGCCACTACATCATTTCTCTCTTTTTACTGGTTCTGTCCTGGTGCCAGACATTCCCTTGCAGAGCTGTTTACGCCCTCTTCTCTTTCATTGCATATCCTAGACCTGAGCGCTGGGTCTGTGTATTGCACTTCGGATGTAACTTGTTCTTAAGGCCTGGTCTTGCGCTGCTACTGCCATTCCTTGTTTCTTTCCTGAGTCACCCCGCCACCTCTGTAGCCATTGCCATTTTTCATTGCCGGACAATTCTTTAGTTTTTCTTATGAACTATTTATGGCTGGGTTTCCCGTGCCATTCTTCTAAACCATTCTTTATTGTTCTACCTTTATGTGCTTCTACGTATTCATACTCCTGATCAGGTATTCCTCCCACGCACGTCTTAGCCATTCATCCTCAATGGGCTACAAATATTGTCCCAGAGCTCTGCTTTCGGTGTTGGCACAATTCTCAATGCTGAGTGGTCCTCTTCCTCCTTCTCTGCTAGGTGTGTATAGCCCATCCATATTTGTTCTTGGGTGCAGTGCTTGGTTCATGGGCACTGTATTTCCAGTCTTCTGGTTTATGTTGTAGAGCTCTTAATTATTCCATTCAACTCTCCATTCTATCATTCTATAAAAATAATAATAATTAGAAACACCAGCTAGCTTGCAGTAATAGGTGGTGCGAACACCAACCTGAGGGAGTGATAGAAAACGATCGGGCAAAGATCCTCTGGGACTAGGGTAACAGAACAGATAGGGTGATACGTGCCAACAGACCAGACGTGACGTTGATTGACAAAATCAAGAAGAAAGTATCACTCATTGATGTCGCAATACCATGGGACACCAGAGTAGATGAGAAAGAAAGAGAAAAAATTGATAAGTATCAAGAACTTAGTTTAACCAGACCACTGAGCTGATTAACAGCTCTCCTAGGGCTGGCCCGAAGGATTAGATTTATTTTACGTGGCTAAGAACCAATTGGTTACCCAGCAACTCGACCTACAGCTTATTGTGGAATCCGAACCACATTATACCGAGAAATGAATTTCTATCACCAGAAATAAATTCGTCTAATTCTTCATGGCCGGCCGGAAACGCGAACTCGGGCCTAGCAGAGTGCTAGCCGACAACTCTACCGACTCGAAAATCGAAATAAGAAGGATATGGAATATGCCAGTGGAAATTGTACCATAATCATAGGAATACTAGGCATGATCCCAAGATCCCTGAAAAGGAATCTGGAAAAACTAGATGTCGAAGTAGCTCCAGGACTCATGCAGAAAAGTGTGCTACTAGAAACAGCTCAAATAGTGAGAAAAGTGATGGACTCTTAAGGAGGCAGGATGTAACCGGGAACCCCACACTATAAAAACCACCCAGTCGAATAGGATGACTGTGATAGACCAATATAATAATAATAATGTTGTTATTACTATTAATAATAATAATAATAATAATAATAATAATAATAATAATAATAATAATAATAATAATAATAATAATAATAATAATAGGCTTGAATGTCATCAGGGGTACATGCAGGGAATATTTACACACAAAAACGGGTTTAAAAACAGGGGGGCCGAATTTTTATTGGTTGGTCATATTCATGGAGCTCTCCTGTTGCAGGAAGAGGTGTCGAAACACAAGCCTTTATTAACTTTCAGAAATATTAACCTATTGCAGCTCCGTGATTCCAGGTGCATATTTAATAATTCACTATTTCCTTTCAAGGAACGAACGTTTTTCCTTTGAATACAATATATATATTTTTTTTTCTCAAGCCAATTATGTTCCTGTGTCCAAAGAAAGTATATATATCGATTATCAGAAATCTTTTTCAAAATTCACCAAAAACAGCGCCAACTGATCTAATAGATCTGAGGTATACAGTGATGTTTACAACCAGACAAATCATATTGTTCTTGGGCGAAAATTGAAAAACGATATTCAATGATTTTTGTAAAATCCAATGTCCATTCTCTCTCTCTCTCTCTCTCTCTCTCTCTCTCTCTCTCTCTCTCTCTCTCTCTCTCTCTCTCTCTCTTTTGATTAGCCAAAAGCCTTGATGTTCGATGCTTTGAGCTTATTTTGAAGGTTCCTTTGAAAGCCCAAGAATAATCTCTCTTGACTCAATATATATAAATAAAAAAAAAGCTTTCAAAAAATCATATTCGCTCTCTTTGTATTTCACCATAAAGACTGAGATTCAATTCCCATAAAGCTGTTACAAAAATCCCTTTGAAAACGTACGACAAGATTTTTACCTCCTTGACAATATTATCAACAGCGTCCCCACCTCTCTCTCTCTCTCTCTCTCTCTCTCTCTCTCTCTCTCTCTCTCTCTCTCTCTCTCTCTCTGTGTGTGTGTGTGTGTGTGTGTGTTTGTGTGTGTCTTTACGATTTCTAAATGTTAAAGATTCCTACAAAATAATTTCTAGGAAAGATAGCAGTTCTTTCGTCAATGTTTAAACAAAACCGAAAAAGAATTTCTGGCTATTGACAATAGAAGGGTGAAAAGGATGAGAGCAGAAATGAACTAAAGAATTCTGAATCTTTTATCAGCAGCTAAAAGCATTCAGACGACTTTTATCCGTGAAACTGAACTGTTTTGAATTCCCTCCTCCTTTTATTGCCTCGATTCTTCCGTTTTCCTGTTTTTATTGCTTTTCTGTTAACGTTGCGATAAAATTTCTTCTTTGCTGTGTCGTGCGCTCCATTGGAATATTCCTTTTTACTCACGTACTAGCAAACTAGTCTTACCTTTTCTTGTGTAATCTAAACATATTTTGTTTGATTTTCCCTCAGAATATTTATCTTACATAAATGCATGTTTTGTCGATCAGCATTAAGTTATACTATCTAGATACTTATATCGGCATTCACGCATGTTTTACTCGTCGGAATTAAAAAGCAATGATCTTTCCTCCACCCTTCGTAAAACTCCTTGCAAAGCGAAAAACCATTTTCAAGCCGGTACCGAAAGGAGAAGCAGGTCTTAACATTCCATCTGCCCAAACCGAATACATTCAATAACTTTCTTGCAAAAATTTTGCAGCAACTAAACTTAGGGAAGTTTTGAGTATACGTCTTCATGTTATTTTCGATATAATTGGGAGAATCTGATACGCACAAAATAAAATGTGTTTAAAAGTGTTATAACGAATCCCGCATCTCCCTGGAGAGAAGTTTAAATCTCGAACTCAGGGAAACTTGGAAGAGTTGCCGAAACTAAATCGGGTATAGATATTCCTGCATGTGCCCCTGGTACCATTCATCTCTATTGTTGTTATTATTATTGTTATTATTTTTTCTATCTCAGTCATCCTATTCGACTGGGTGGTTTTTATAAGTGTGGGGTTCCGGGTTGCATCCTGCAAACTGGTATGTTGATCATCCACCCTCCAATCATCAAACATACCAAATTGCAGCCCTCTAGCCTCAGCAGTTTTTTTTATTTTATTTAAGGTTAAAGTTAGCCATAATCGTGCGTCTGGCAACGATATAGGACAGGCCACCACCGGGCCGTGGCTAAATTTTCATGGGCCGCGGTTCATACAGCATTATACCGAGACCACCAAAAGATAGATCTAATTTCGGTGGCCTTAATTATACGCTGTACAGAAAACTCGATTGCGCTGAAGAAACTTCGGCGCATTTTTTACTTTTTTTTTCAGATCGGCGCAGATGCGATTGTCGTCGAACGCCACACACAGTGGTTCATCGTTTCTCGTAAAAAGTAGGAAATCGCAATTTGCTTATATTGTGTAATCAGCTCTTACGAGCGGCCGTCCAAAGGCATATGATTGGAAATCGATAGCCAAGTGAGATATTAAAATTCGTTTCGAATTCCTGTTATTCAAAGAGAAAGTGGAACTGATTTTTGACGATTTCTGAACATTCCATGACATAGGTGCATGTATAATCATTTTCTTCGTAAATAAGAATAATATCAATATCAAGACGAAGAATAATAAAAGAGGATTATTTGTGATTTTAAGAGAGCAGTAAGTTGAGAGAGAGGATTCCGATAATCTAGTTAAGGAATTTGAGAGCGTCTACGATCTTTCAAGGTCCTGCAAGGGTTTTACGAATAGTTTGACTGGCGAAAGAATTATTATAACCATTCTTCATCAAGAGCTCCTTTGCTTTTTTTATTTAATTCTACATCACCCTAACAAGAAATAAAACGTAAAACTATTTAAGTTTGTATATATGATTTAGCAGACGCCAAAAGTTAATCCGTGAGAGTAAGTGAAGACCCTTTTCGTACTATTATTCCACGAAAGCTTTGCAAAACTGTTTTCGCGAAAACAGGACCTGAAATCCTTCCATAAATAAAACCGCAGGTAATCTGCTGTTCCAAGAGTCCAATTAACACAATGAAGCAACGGAGCCATAATAACAAGTCTTGATAATGGCGACAGATCGTGACAAAGGTTTACAGTGAGAATTGTGGAAAACAACAGGATTCCACCTCAAGAATGCTTTCAATATGAGAAGCAGCAAAATAATTTGATATATATATGAAAAGGAACAATTCTCTGCGAACTAAATACAAAGCGTCGACAAACGAAGTCTTCCTGTTCCACTCTCGGATTCGAAGTCGTTATTAACCTGTTTTTGCAATTATTTCAAGAAAGATGGAAATAGGAATTCAAGGAAAAACGTACCAAGACTTCCGCCTCCCGTGAAGGATTAATGTTTCATGGTCTTTATCATCGCGTAACTGGAATGGTGCTGCGCAATATCGCATAAGTGAAATTTGCTCATGATATTATTTGACCTGGAAATGCATCACGCAAGGGATTACTTGAAGGTCAAATCATTTGATTATTAATAACCGTCTTAGGACCAGTAATGACATTTTCATTTTATCTAAGAATGTTCATTTTCTCTCAGGATTACTTCGATGAAGTAATAATAGTTATACATTCCTGTCACTGAAAATTTTTGTTTTCTGCGAAAATTCCTGCCTTACTTATAACAGACTTTCTGTCTGGTCTAATTCGCCTCAGACTCGCAAATTCACTTGCGAATTTAGAATAGAAAGTAAGTGTTCGTTCTGCGAATTAGCTTTGACTTGACAGTCAAATTAAACACTCGGTGAATAAGAGGTCTTGGGAAATACACAACAAGACGAACAACGTACAGAGTGTAACAGGAAAGTATGCTTGGAAGGAAAAGGAATTCAAGGGAATATTGTAACAAAGTAAATTTCCAACAAAGATGAAAGAGAAAGAATACAAGATAAATCGAAAGATAATGAAACCAACATATGGAATTTGATCAGTGTACAGCTATAAGAATGAAAGAAAATGAGTTTGATAATCTTCAAACTAAACCCAAATATGGAACTATATGGCAAAATTATCCCATGTCTAATAACTGTAAAAACCCTTGGGCTATCGAGATCGATCATTTCTAAAATGCAAAAAGAACCATCACTTTTTAAATCCGAACCTAACAGACGCCCTAGTGCATTTGGCGTTTCCAGTTTATTGAACAAGTGCATAAATAAAACTTTTTTTAATTGGCTCAAAGCTTGTAAAGAAAAATTCCAGATTGCTTTTTGATTTTAGCAAAGTTAAAAACAAAAAGTTTTGTACGGGTTAAACGGCTTTCGAATAATAGATTTAGAAAACAGGGCAGTCTAAAAACAAACCAGGAAATCATTATTTTTTCTCCGAAGCCGAAAGAGTAAGAGAACTCTGCCTCTATTGAAATAAATAACGAACATCTCTTTTTGTCCGCGTTTTGTCAACGTTCAGTACCAATTAACGAGTTAATGGGAATGTTTTCAATTAAAAGAGGAAAAAAAAAAACCCTTAGAAATGAAACAGGGAAGCGATTAGACCGTTACACTGCGGGGGAAATCTGTACTTCAAACATTACAACAACGTCATTTGACCACTCTGGTTCCCTGGATTTATGTATATGGGCATACCATCGTCATTTACTCTAGTCTCAAGTTTCTATCAAATGTATTATACAGCAAAACATGCGACCGTACGATTGATATAAGAACAAAACAACTGTAACTTACAGTACGCTCTCCTAAATCTAAACTTGTTACACTAATGCAAGGATAAATGGTACTAATAGATTGAAATTTTTCAATGAAAAAATGTTTAAGTTGGGCTAGGGAAGTCAGGATGCTGGTGAAACATTACCTGGCTTCCTAACATGACATGAAAGTCAGACTATATTGACCTATACAGCTACAGAAGTAAGGAGTTTGCGAGTTTCAGTCTAGATGGAGAGACGGAGTTAGATGAATCAACGCACTGATGACATCATATTAAATGAGCACCTGTAAGGTTTTCTATTATTAATAGTACCCGGATTAAAACTGCAATGATAATAAAAGAAAATTCGGTGAAAGTATTACGGGAAAGGTTAAATATACCTTAGTTTTACCAGACCACTGAGCTGATTAACAACTCTCCTAGGGCTGGCCCGAAGGATTAGACTTATTTTACGTGGATAAGAACCAATTGGTTGCTTAGCAACGGGACCTACAGCTTATAGTGGAATCCGAACCACATTATAGCGAGAAATTAATTTCTATCACCAGAAATAAATTCCTCTAACTCTTCATCAGCCGGCCGGGGGAATTGAACTCCGGCCCATCGAGTGACAGTCTGAAGCTCAACCGGCTCAGCCAACGAAGGGCTAATATGAATAGTAAGCATGGGGTTAAAAAAAAAAAAAAAAAAAAAAAATATGCTCATCTCGTTTTGTAATGGAATATGGAATTTTGGCCCAAGACCAAGCAATGGGATATATGAGATCATTCAGCGCTGAAGGGGAAATTGATAGTCGAAAGGTTTGAGTAACAGGTGGAAAACCTCGCAGTTGCCCTATGAAACAATTGTTAGGAGAGGGCGGAAAGAAAGATGTCAGAAAGAGAATATGAACGGAGGTACAGTAAAGGGAATGAAAGGGGTTGCAGCTAGGGGCCGAAGGGACGCTGCATAGAACCCTAAGTAATGCGTACAATGCACTGCATGAGGTGCACTAGCGGCACTACCCACCTACGGGGACCTTGTTTTGTCGGACGAAGGGAATAACTTCGCTATCGTAAAAGTATATCGTATTTGGGTTGTGACGGGGTGGGGGTGGGTGGGTTGGGGAGGGGGACGGGTGGGATGTAGTTTCGGCAACTCTTCCAAGATTTCCTGAGGTCGAGGCTTAAAGTTCTCTCCAGATGGATGCGGGATTGGTTCCATCACTTTTAAACGCATTTTATTTTGTACGTACCAAGTTCTCCCCAATTAGCCTATATCGAAAATAACACGTAGACGTATAATCAAAACTTCCTCTACTTTCTTTACTACAGTATTTTTATAAAAGAGTTTCTGAATGTATCCAGTTTGGGCAGATAGTGTGTTAAGGTCTGCCCCTCCTTTCGCTACTGGTTTGAAAATAGTTTTTCACTTAGCAAGGAGTTTTACGAAGGGGTGGATGAAAGAAAATTGCTTCTTAATTCCGACGCGTTAAACGTGTGATGATGCCGATATAAGTATCTAGATGGTATAACAGAACGCTGAGCGAAAAAATATGCATTTATGTAAGATAAATATTCTGAGGGGAAACCAAGCAAAATATGTTTAGATTACTACACAAGAAAAGAGTAAGAATATGATTGCTAGTGCGTAAGCAAAAAGGAATATTCCAGTGGAGCGCACGACACAGCAAAGGAGAAATTTATCGCGAGCGTTAACAAAAAAGCAATAAAAACAGGAAATAAAAGGAGGGAATTCAAAACAGTTCAGTTTCACGGATAAAAGTCGTCTGAATGCTTTTAGCTGCTGATAAAAGATTCAGAATTCTTTAGTTCATTTCTGCTTTCATTCTTTTCGCCTTTCTATTGTCAATAGCCAGAAATTCTTTTTCGGTTTTGTTTTGCGAGGGAACTGTTATCTTTCCTAGAAAGTATTTTGTCTGAGTTTTACCATTTAGAATTTTCAAAGACACGTAACTAGAAAACACACACACACACACACATATATATATATGTATATATATATACAGAGAGAGAGAGAGAGAGAGAGAGAGAGAGAGAGAGAGAGAGAGAGAGAGAGAGAGAGAGAGAGGTGGGTACGCTGCTGATAATATTGTCAAGGAGGTAAAAGTCTTGTCTTAAGTTTACAAGGGGATTTTCGTAACACTTTGTGGGAATTGAATCTCAGTCTTTATGGTGAAACACAAAGAGAGCGAATATGATTTTTTGAAAGCTTTTTTTTTATTTACATATATTGAGTCAAGAGAGATTATTCTTGGGCTTTCAAAGGAACTTTCAAAATAAACTCAAAGCACTGAACACCAAAGACGCTTGGCTAATCAAAGGAGAGAGAGAGAGAGAGAGAGAGAGAGAGAGAGAGAGAGAGAGAGAGAGAGAGAGAGAGAGAGAGAGAGAGAACGGTATCTAACGAAAATTTTATTTCATAAAAATCTTTGAATATTTTTTTTTAATCTTCACTCAAGATCTTTATACTTCAGATCTTTTAGATCATTTGGCGCTGTTTATAGTGATTTTGTAAAAGATCTCGGAGATTAGATGTACTTCTTTGGACACAGGAACATAATTGACTTGACACAAACTAATATTCAATTGTATTATTCAAAAGGAAAACATTCGTTCTTTGACAGGAAATGGGAAATTATTACTTATACATATGGAATCACGGGGCTGGAATAGTTCAGTAAGTTAATCAAACCTTGTGTGCCAACACCTCTCCGTCCATTAATGGTTACATCAATTTCATTTTGCATTATTTATAACGCGGGCAATGACGGATCTAACTCAGATGAAAATATTGAAGGTACCAAAATACTACTCTGAGGAACACCAGGTGTAGGCTCTCCAGAATACCCATAAACGACAGTTCTATAGGCTTGTTTGCTTAAGAGACTGGTAATGAGATTGTGAGCTGTGGAGTTTATTCACAAAAGCTTAATGTTTAGCTGAGTCAAAAGCAACGCGCATATCAGTTTGGAACTTGAATAAGTTTGACGACCAGAAGACACCTTCGGAACTGGCAGTGCAACAGGACAAAGATCAGAGGACGCAAACTCCATTAGACTACTTTGAATGTAACTGACTACATATGAATGAGAATCTTAGGCACCTGACGGATTATCTGGGACTTGATGCTATAATGAGGCAGACGACAAGATTCAAGGTAACTTTTGTCGGGACCAAAGATCGACTTTTTAACATACTAAAACAATGAAGGGAGGATAGAAAGCCAGTCATTTTTGTTAGCACAACTTAAGCAACCCGTTGAAATAGACAGTATGCTAGTGATTTCTGCTCGTCTGGGAAAATACCCTCGAGAAACGAAAACAATAAAGTGCCATGAGTTTATGAAAAAGAACCTCAGAAGTCTTTGTTGCGAAAACCGTCAATCTGTCAAGGTCATCTGGAAAAGCTAAGTGTCTCAGGATAGGTATTCACGAGTGGCAAGTTAAACAAAGACTGTAAAGTCTCAAAGGTCTTGTAAAGTGGCTTTGCTTTTATGTTGTACATGATTAAGTGTCGCAACTTTAACCTGTAAGGTAGAATAGGCAGATATGCAAGAAAGGAATATGATATATAAAGAACCACCAAAGAAGAGACGGTTGTTTATTGTAGAATCGTTTTCAGACTATCATTATGCCTCTGTAAATATAGGTTTTCGGGTTACTTCAAGGCGTCTTTCAGAAATTCCGTCAGATCACTCCCCTTCAACTTGAGGCATCCTCATAACTGCTCAGATTATCATGTTATACCGACTTGTGTCAAATCCAGATAGCTTTTCAGCCTCGATTTGGATGGCTTTCCTTAGTGCATTCAAGATAAAATCTGTGATCATACTAAATTTTTTCCGGGATTTCAGACTTCTCATATGCTGAACAGTCATGTTCAGTTCGGCTGTGGTACTTGTAATATATTGACTTATTGAGATGTTCATTTTCATGGCAAAATAGTCGGAAGTGCTCAGTCAGTAACAGAGAACTAGATCCATGATAATACCATCGAGCCTTCACTAACAGCCCCGGACTCCAAATATTTAAGTGGAATATAATTTACCAAAACCTTTGTACCAGAAGCTTGCATGTAGTTGACACTGACAGCCCCTTTCATGATATATAAGAGCCCATCATTTACAGTGAATAACGTTCAAGACTGGAATGAGAAATTCTGTCCTTGACAGCTACCTATAAACAAGAAAATCGGAGGAATATCTTACATTTCGTGTTGTGACAGTGAACTGTTTACGATACCTAAAGGGTTAATGAAGAATTGTAGTACGAGCTATAAATAATTAGGTTCAACAAACTGAAGCTCTAGATAGTAAGATATTATGTCGACTCTGACCAAAGATGGAAAGGAATTCAACAGAAAATAGACAATACCAACAAAAACGAATGGATTGAAACAGATTCATTTATTCTAGAACAATAAGTCTTTTTAAAATATAATTCCACCAAAATACAATTGTGACTGACCAAATGTAAGTCTGGCGAAAGCTAGAAAACACCCCAGACAGTAACAGAATAAGACTGATTCAAATAACACCAAAGAGCAGATAGGGAGCTGAGCAAAATATGCGAAAGCCGAGCGCCGCCGATACCCGAGAATAATCGAGGCAATGTAGGGCGAGCTTCTCTTTCGCCTTAATGGAAGGCCGATTAGGAATACGTGGAGAGAGAGAGAGAGAGAGAGAGAGAGAGAGAGAGAGAGAGAGAGAGATGAGCCTTGGAAACACGGGTTAGCAATCTTACTTACCAGGCTTTCAGTGACTGCTCTCGATTAGAAACACTTACTTTCATTCGCAATTTATTTTAAAAGCTTACACATTTTAAGCTACCGTCACATCGCTGACGAGGCCTAAAAAAGAGATAGTCTGAGTTAAAGGATTATTGGACGAATTCACTTTAACCACTGGAGTTCACGAGTTCACTGTTTACATTAAGACAAGACTTCAAACTATCTAACTGGAAGCCTTTAGGGAGGTCGCCTTTATGGGAACAGGAATGAAAGCCGGAATGAGAGAAGGATTTTTGGCTTCATCACAAAGTTTGTTTCGATAAAATGTTGGCAAGAAGCCGTTCTTGGACGAGATTTATTACAATTAATATATCCGGAGTACTGAAGTAACGGAAATTACCATCGTGGGGGGAAAAATGGGTTCCGTCTTATAGTCTCCACACGAAAAAAATAACTAATCATAAGTAACGAAGTGTTGAAACTTCTGCAGACAATTCAAATTCCTTAGGAGTTGAACAGTTCTATACATGTATCTTTTTAATAACCACAATGATCTGTTAACTCGGATCGCTAATCGATAGACATAAAGAGACCCTGATGTCTGCGGCATTCCATGTCTGTCAGCAACTCCTCTGGCTACATGTCTCAGTTGCCACAGTGATGTGTCTGACTGTATAAAAAAAAAGTATGAACCGAATAATACGATATCATGTTTCCAAAGCATATTGCTGCCACCGGCCACCTAGTTTGTGCGTTCTTATCCGTCTTTACTCGAGGAAGGAATGGGGAATGGGAGAACATTTCCTCTCTCTCTCTCTCTCTCTCTCTCTCTCTCTCTCTCTCTCTCTCTCTCTCTCTCTCTGGAATTATAAGGTACGGCTTGTATCTTTCTGCAAAGAATGTCTTGGTTCACTTCCGAAAAGTCTAAGCAATGCTTATATCCATAACCTCATCATTATCATCACCGTCACCTTACTGATTATTCCTTGAGGCCTTCCTATTTACAACTACTCAATGTGCTTGGCGAATAGATATGCTCTTTCAAATGACTCCGAAAGGGTTGTGTTCCTTTCAAAGGAACGGAATGGAATATAGAGTTTAGGCCAAAGACCAAGCGCTGGGACCTGTGAGGTCATTCAGCGCTGGAAAGGAAATTGAGAGTAGGTAGGTTTGTAAGGTGCAACAGGAGGAGAACCTCGCAGTTGCACTATGAAATAATTGTGAGGAGAGGGTGGGCAGCAAGATGGAAGAAAGATAACATAAAGGAAAGAGCTCAACTGTGATCATACCTCAGTTTCCACAACCGTATAATATATATATATATATATATATATATATATATATATATATATATATATATATATATATATATATATATATATATATATATATATATATATCGAAGGCTTCTTGCAAATATAGAGGCAAATGTTTTGGGGGAAAAACTGTTCATCGTCTGCGAGTGATTTTACACAACAGGCTTCAGCATCCTGCCTACTTCCATGCGAAAAATAGCAAGCGATTTTTTAACGACTGCTTTCATCATAAAAAAACTAACATTGAAACGATATCAGAAACTATTATTACTATTACGAATTCTACGATATTTACTAAGAAGACCTTAAATCTCCAAAAAATTAATACTGCATAAACCAAGCCACGTCTGCATGATATAATATTATTTCGAAGTACTTTTTTTTAACACTGTATACCAGTAACATTTCAGAAAGTACTTCGAAATACAATCTTATCTGAACCAGTCTCCACATGAATCAGAATCTAATAGATCTCTCTCTTTTTTCGAAGCAAGACTTCTATTGTCACCAATATATTTTTCCTTCAAATCCAGCATTTTTTTTCTACGAAAAGATAGGGGAAATCAAACCGAACAAAAACAGAAGAGAAGAGAGAGAGAGAGACACACAGAGAAAGAGAGAGAGAGAAAATGAAAAGAATTCTGCTTGTCAATAGCTTCTGAGAGAGAGAGAGAGAGAGAGAGAGAGAGAGAGAGAGAGAGAGAGAGAGAGAGAGAGAGAGAGAGTTAGGCGATGAAAAGAATTTTGCCTGTCAATAGTTTCTGAGAGAGAGAGAGAGAGAGAGAGAGAGAGAGAGAGAGAGAGAGAGAGAGAGAGAGAGAGAGAGAGAGAGGTTAGGAGATGAAAAGAATTTTGCCTGTCTATAGCTTCTGAGAGAGAGAGAGAGAGGTTAGGAGATGAAAAGAATTTTGCCTGTCTATAGCTTCTGAGAGAGAGAGAGAGGTTAGGAGATGAAAAGAATTTTGCCTGTCTATAGCTTCTGAGAGAGAGAGAGAGAGAGAGAGAGAGAGAGAGAGAGAGAGAGAGAGAGAGAGAGAGAGAGAGAGAGAGAGAGAGAGAGAGAGAGAGATGAAAAGAATTTTGCCTGTCAATAGCTTCTGAGAGAGAGAGAGAGAGAGAGAGAGAGAGAGAGAGAGAGAGAGAGAGAGAGAGAGAGAGAGGTTAGGAGATGAAAAGAATTTTGCCTGTCTATAGCTTCTGAGAGAGAGAGAGAGAGAGAGAGAGAGAGAGAGAGAGAGAGAGAGAGAGAGAGAGAGAGAGAGAGAGGTTAGGAGATGAAAAGAATTTTGCCTGTCTATAGCTTCTGAGAGAGAGAGAGAGAGAGAGAGAGAGAGAGGTTAGGATATGAAAAGAATTTTGCCTGTCAACAGCTTCTGCGATGAAGTATCTCGTTCAGAACTAAAGAAAGGGAAAGGAAAACAGCTACAAAAATTACTTTACGTAAAAGGTTCTTCAGACAAGGAAGAATGAGTGACAAAAGATATACTTGTTTCCACGGGACAACAATACCAAGTTTAAAATCCAGCGGAGTAGCACGCTTCAGTACCGCTTATAAACCAACGCCCCCCAAAAAATGAAAAGAGGATAGACATCATTAGCACTAACAAGGTGAATTGGAAAAGAAAACTTTATCGTGAAATTTTGCCAATCTGTCGGTGGAATGATAACGACGGCCTTCTAAAGTTTATTTTCGTCATTCATTCAGGAGATTTTTTATTTGATAAATTAAATATAATAGCTGAGTTTTGTAATCTGGGGTTTTCAAGTGGCTCCGCTTGAAGGAGTCGCTGATTAACGTTTTAATATTAAAGGTTTATTTTATTCAGTCACAGAATGCGCCAAAGAAATGTTCCTGAATTTTCAAATAATCATTTCGTGGCTATTTTTACTACTTTTATGTGGCAAAACATTTCCTACTCCAGAAATATCACTAATTCACATAATATAACAATAATACAGTATATTATGAAATATTTTCACGTTCGATTCATTAACTCATTTGCAAGGTAAAAATGTATGCATATATGCATGTACATAAGGCGTAATTGCATTTTTTACAAAGACTGGCAAGGTAAAACATGAGGCATCTTTTCCCATGACATTCATCTTGTGACTACTGTATTGAGGTTGAATTTAATACATAAAACAAACTAACATAGACTCATTACCCAATTTTAAAATGTATACATATCTAGCTTCGGTTTGATGTGTATCTTAGTCTTTCTGTGTCCAGATATGAAGTCGCAGAATAGAAATTCTTGCTTGAAATCCCATGAAAGAAAAAACAGAATTTTCTCTTACTTGTCGCGTATTCATTGTTTTTTTATGACTCATTTGCAAAAGATCCACATCTTTGAACTACATATTTAACTTCATCTATAACAAAATGGGTACCCATTCAGTATCTCTAGAATAAATATTATAGACTGGCGCTTTTAGAATAATGATACCGATTATGGGGCGACGTTCTTACTATGTGTCACCCTTTGGTGAATTCTCAAGTGGCAGTACAGCACTTGGTATAGACAGATCTGTGCAGTAATTATCTCAACTAGAAAGGTCAATTTTTATTCAGGAAGAAATCCCTGTCTTCAAGTGCTCTTAAAACATTCTTTGTTTTCGATTGTCCATTACCAACAATACATGGGCAATTGCAACGGGAAAAAAAAAACTGGATAAACAATCAGACCATGTTTAATGAGAATGACTTCGAGGGACAGAAAATAGTAACACATCATCAGCAAATTTAAATATTGTAAGAGGACAATAAATAAGGACAAATATAAAGGACCAAGCAATAAAAATTGAAAGATAGACATGGTTAAACAATAAATAAGGACAGTTAGACAGGATTAAAACTATACAAATTGAGAGACAGGATTTTAAGCAATAAAAATGGACAGATAGACAGGATTAAAGCAATAAAAATGGACAGAGACAGGGTTAAAAGCCAATACTTTAAAAAACTTGCAAAAAGAATGCAAACAATATTAAAGTAAACCTGGTTTCATAGCAGTAGAAAGTTATGCCAACAACTGTAAATGGTATCACCGTTTTGAGATGGTAATTACTCGACTTCCACGAATTATTTCAACAAGTTCTTAGCCTCTAGTCTAGACCATATGCTTATAAAAGTATTAACATGTCAAATCAGAAAATACGATAGCGCAAGGAAAAGCTGTCGTCGACTCCATTGCACAAAATATAACCTCGAGTTGAAACGCCAATTTCTACCCGCCCGCACGAAAGTGGAAGATTAAACAAGTGGCCAAGGGATAAAAATGGATTGCCAGCCAAAAACATAAAAAAATAAAAAATAAAGAGCTATTTCCCGCTGATATGAGGGATGGCGCTGCAATATTCTTGCTTTATTGCTCTCGGTCAAAGGGGAATTCGTAGCCAGTACGCTTTGTCCGAAGATGAAAACTGTCTCGTTGGCTGCAACCTTTTGCTATTGTCGGTACTGTGGTCATTTGTTCAGTTTGTTGGTTTGTGATTTTCATGAGCTTTGTTTTCGTTTGTATAGAGAATATTATACTTCGGTGCGATGTTAACCTAAACCCATAAAGACTGAACAGTTAATCCTGTTTATCTATCAATTTTCATTGCTTTAATCGTGTCTATCTGTCAATTTTTATTGCTTTAATCATGTCTATCTATTCATTTTTTCTTATTTTTGATACTGTATATCTGTTCATTTTTATTACTTTAGCTCTATCTGTCCATTTATTTTATTTTTGTTACTGTATATCTGTTAATTTTTATTGCTTTAACTCTATCTGTCTATTTTTTCTTATTTTTTAAACTGTATATCTGTTAACTTTTATTATTTTAATCCTGTCTATCTGTCAATTTTTATTGTTTTAACCCTGTCTATCTGTCAATTTTTATTGCTCCTAATCCTATCTATCTGTCAGTTTTTATCATTTTAATCCTATCTGTCAATTTTTATTGCTTTTAATCCTGCCTGTCAATTTTTATTGCTTTAATCCTGTCTATCTGTCAATTTCTATTACTTCTAATCTTATCTGTCTGTCAATTTTTATTACTTTAATCCTGTCGTCTGTCAATTTTCATTGCTCTTAATCCTGTCTTGTCTGTCAATTTTTATTGCTATTAATCCTGTCTGGTCTGTCAATTTTTATAGTTTTTATCCTGTCTCTGTCCTTATTTATTGTTTTTAATCCTGTCTATCTGTCCATTTTTATTGCTTTTAATCTTACCTGTCCATTTTTATTCCTTTACCCCTGTCTCTCTATTTTTATCGCTTTACTCCTGACTAACTGTCCTTATTTATTGTTTTTAATCCCGTCTATCTGTCCATTTTTATTACTTTTAATCCTGTCTATCTGTAAATTTTTATGACTTTAATCCTATCCGTCGATTTTCACTGCTTTTAATCCTCTCTTCAATTTTTATTGATTTAATCTTGTCTACCTGTCAATTTTTATTGGTTTAATCCTGTCTCTGTCTCTATTTATTGTTTTTAATCCTATCTATCTGTCCATTTTTATTGCTTTTAATCCTGTCAAATTTTATTGTTTTAATCCTGTCTATCTGTCCTTTATTATTTTTATTCCTGTCTATCTGTCCATTTTTATTGCTTTTTAACCCTGTCTATCTGTCCATTTTTATTGCTTTAATCCTGTCTATCTGTCCTTATTTATTATTTTTAATTCTGTCTGTCTGTCCATTTTTATTGCTTTTAAACCTGTCTATATGTCAATTTTCATTGCTTTAATCCTGTCTAACTGTCCTTTTTTATTGTTTTAATCCTGTCTATCTGTCCATCTTTATTACTTTTAACCCGGTCTATCTGTCAATTTTTATTGCTTTAATCTTTTATATCTGTCCTTATTTATTGTTTTCAATCCTGTCTATTTGTCCATTTTTATTGATTTTAATCCTGTCTGTCAATTTTTATTGTTTTAATCCCATCTGTCAATTTTTACGACTTTAATCCTGTCTAACTGTCGATTTTTATTGCTTTAATCCTGTCTACTGTCCATTTTTATTTATCTAAATCCTTTCTATCTGTCCATTTTCACTACTTTAATCCTGCCTATGTCAATTTTTATTGCTTTAAACCTGTCTATCTGTCAATTTTTATTGACTTTAATCCTGTCTGTCCATTTTTATTGCTTTTAAACCTGTCTTTCTCTCCATTTTCATTGCTTCAGATCCTGTCTATCCGTCCCTGCACTGTTTTATTTCTTGGTATCTTACAGTTATTCAGGAATAATTTTAGATTAGTAATGTTCAATGGAAGAATTCGAAATAATCAACACGTTGACGTAGATTTTCATGTGCAATGAAATGAAAGGAACCTGATTTTGGGCAGAAGGAATGTCTCAGATTTATCAGTAATGTTTGGAAGTCATTTTAAGTTTACCTTTATAAGTTTACGATGCTAAAATATTGAAAAAACGAATTACGTAATTGGTATCAACGAATTAAAATTTTGGTGAATTTTGACATTCATGTTCGGTATTTTCTTGCACCTTATATCATTACCAACTATGACGAAATTTGCTAAAACGATGTATTTTAAAAAAAATATGCATTTCAGTCATTAATATGGATTATTTTTATGATTAATAAAAAAGGGATTTTGTCTTTAAAATTTCATGTGGAGACTAAAGTACATAAAAAGAAAATTGAAAGTTTCACGTGAATTTTACGAATGCTAAGTAGAGGTCACTTTTTCAGAGACATAATTATCGTTTTTATAAACATAATTAGGTGGAAAATTCCTGTAACCTTTTAATTCGGGTCGAAGGAGAAAATTAATTTCCCTGTCGGTAAAGAATTTGTCCCTCAAAGGACTTATATTGGTAAAACAAATTTTTTAATAATCAGCGAGACTTTTAGTTCCACGTTTTCAATTTTTTTTATTATTATTATTTGGCGTTATAACAAAAGTTCGAGCCCTCAACAGGGCATTGCTAAATGCTTAGTCATTTAAGATAATCTTTCTGTGCTTTTGTAAGAAACAGTTTCATGGGCATAATTTTATTTCGTTATCCGCTTTTGTGACTCATTCCCTCATTTAATTCCCGCTCCCCTCATCTTCCTTTTCTCTTGTGCACACTTCCTCTCTTACTTTCCTTCTCCTCCTCTCCCTCTTCCTAATCCAATTCCTTATTTTTCCGTCTTCGCGTTGAAAGATTCTCAATAACCCTGCAATAACCAAACGGGTCTGGCGTCTCCTGGACGCTCTAGTTTTTAACGACAACGGCCTCTGAAACACTTGCCTACTTTTTGAGTTTAATACCTTATAAGAGGATTATGCTTTCGTAAGAGATCGCAATTCTCTCTCTGTCTCTCTCTCTTTTAGTTCTTCGTTGGACTGGTCGGTACCGTTCTCGGCTAGCACTCTGCAGGGCCAGCGTTCGAATCTCCGGCCGGCCAATGAAGAATTAGAGGAATTTATTTCTGGCGATAGAAATTCATTTCTCGCTATAATGTGGTTCGGATTCCACAATAAGCTGTAGGTCCCGTTGCTAGGCAACCAACTGGTTCTTAGCCACGTAAAATAAGTCTAATCCTTCGGGCCAGCCCTAGGAGAGCTGTTAATCAACTCAGTGGTCTGGTTAAACTAAGATATACTTTTTTCTCTCTCATTTTGAAGAAAGATTGGACGAAGGATTTTATAACTTCCCTTCTTTTGAATAGGCTTCTTTTTAAATTCTTGAATGCAAATCTCATACAATGGGTTAACTAGTATCATTAGTAAACTTGGAGCATTCATGAACTTGCTAACTGAACCTAAGTCTGAGATGTCATTCAAAGTTTAGACGGTTCCTTTGACAGTTGACGTCCACAAAGTTTGGCGGAGTCCGTCATTTCCTTGGGTTATTCATGCAATATGCAGTGCAAAAAAAAAAAAAAAATAAGTTCACTCAAGGTTTTCGAACTAGGGATTGGAATGGAATATAGAGTTTAGGCCAAAGGCCAAGCACTGGTACCTAAGAGGTCATTCAGCGCTGGAAAGGAAATTGAGAGTAGGCAGGTTTGAAAGGTGTAATAGGAGGAAAACCTCGCAGTTGCAATATGAAGTAACTGTTAGGAGAGGGTGGATAGCATGATGGAAGAAAGATACAATGAATGGCGGTACAGTAACAGGAATGAAAGAGGTTGCAGCTAGGGGCTGAAGGGGAGCTGCAAAGAACCTTTAGTAATGCCTACAGTGCACCCCGTGATGTGCATTGACGGCACTAACCCCCTACGGGGTCGAACTATGGGTTAAAATCATACAGTCAATAAAACGTAGTGGCGAGCTCCCTGCCCAGCGTGTGACCTCGGTCGGCCATATTGAAAAACCTAGTCCAGCACACAGTACTATACAATAGTGTCGAAAAACTAAGGCAGCACATTGCTTTATTTTTCCCCCCATTTAATTATTTTAAGATTACGTAGATTTATTACAGGTAAATTAATCATTACTGTACCGTATATTTCTAAATAGTTCTGGTCTAATGTGGCTGGAGTAACGAATTTTGTATTTTTATCTACAAACATCTCAAATATTGGCGAGCCCACTGCAATCTGATAAGGAAAATATATTCCCTTATTAAGTAGTCAGTCATCAATGTACTTAAAAATGACCATTAATGGTCTTCCAGGTAAAAAAAAAAACTCGATATAGTGATTGGTATAATGTAAATAATTTTGCATGAGAGAATAACCTGTCTTAATCTATATATATCGAAAATACTGGAAAGGTAAATACAAATTCATTAGAGAAATGTATTCCCTTGAACGATCAGTATACTATGTGTATATCAATAGATAACTATATTCTACTTAAACAAAGAAATTTTGAGTTATATCTAACAATTTATTGTCTGAAAACATAAAAATGGATAACTCTGAATATTCCTTGAAGCTAATGGAGCTGAAGTGTTGATTTATGCTGAACAGCTAATGGTACGTATTTGATTACAAATAAATCATTCTATATTCTCATTTTTAACAAACACAAATTGAGTGAATTGAATATTAAACGACATTTGTAGCTTAATGTTTGTAAGTATGAAGAATGTCAGTGTATGAGAAAAAAATTCATAAATAGCCACGTGTTTCAAACGTTCCAATCGGCGATCATGGTGGAGGTGAGCTGATATCGACTATGAATGCTAAAACCTGAATTCGACAGGCATTGGAACGAAAGATTCGGTAACAACTTAGATCGTTCTTGATAGCCCAGTAGTAGCAGAACTGAAATGTCGGCGTTCCCAACCATTCGGTGGTTCGAGTCAACCTGGTGACGGATCGCTTATGACTTATATATATACCCCTTCGGTATTTATTCCGACGTTTATTAAACGGCATTTGTAGCTTGATGTTCGTGAGTATAAAAAAAATATAACGGTGTATGTGACAAAAATTCATATATATATATCTATATATATATATATATATATATATATATATATATATATATATATATATATATATATATATATATATATATATATAAAGCGGAGTATCTCAAAACCCAACAATACAATGAAGGCTGAATGCAGGGGAAGCGCACCATCCGGTTCTTAGTCAGTCCTTCCTCCGCCTCAACACTCAACGAGTGTTCCTTACTCATATTGCTAGCTGCTTTTGTCTTACTGTAACTCATTTTGTGTATTTTAATATTTTTCACTTCATTTTATCGTAGTAATTTGGTATCATTGCCTTTGTAGCTTGATAATGAGGACTTTTGGTTGGCTTCGAAACGTTGCAGCTGAATAAATGTGATTTCTTTGACTTGTTGGTGTGCTTCCCTTGCCTTTATTGTATGCACACACATATATATACATATATATATGTATCTATATATATAATATATATACACACATGTATATGTATGTATATATGTATGTGTATATATGTATATATATATGTATATATATATATATATATATATATATATATATATATATACACAGTATTATAAATATATATATATATATATATATATATATATATATATATATATATATATATATATATATATATATATATAGATAGAGAGAGAGAGAGAGAGAGAGAGAGAGAGAGAGAGAGAGAGAGAGAGAGAGAGAGAGAGAGAGAGAGAGACTTCAGGTTTGAAATAAGATGCGTTAACATTAACAACAGTTTCTAGGCCTACATACTAACAAGCATTTTCATTAGCGTGGAGGAAATGACGTCACTGCGTTTTGGTATAAGAAAATTGTTTTTTCTTTTCAAAAATTTTCGTATTAATCTGTCTGTATTGCTCTGTCACATTCATTTGTTTAGCTACTTTGTATTTCCGTGAGCAAAAATTCTTTTAGCAAAATGATTTATTTTTTCCACCATGATAAGCGTCTTGCAAATAAACTAACGATAGTAAACGCTAGTAAAGTCATTTCTTTCTATTCTAAGCCTTTGAAACGATACTTAGAAGTTTTAAATACGAACTACCATAAGATAGCATTTGATTTTAAAAGAACGACACAATAAAGATACCTGTCAAATCAATTGGTATGCGCCTGCCGTTTGTTTGGCCAAGCTTCTTTTCCTTATTATCATTCTTGGAGGCTATTTTTCCTGGGCGTTGATGTTTCAGTAACTTTTAGAGTAAGTATTTTTATATATTCGATATTAAGTTTAAAGGCTTTAAGTTTTAAATTATACTAGACCACACGTGACTCGCTGGGTCACTTAATGTTGAAAATTTGGGGAGGGGAGGGGAAGGGAGGGGAAGGGGAGGCCAGGGGAGGGAAGGTGGAAGGGGGTGGGATGGGAGGGGAGGGGATGGGTGAAGGTGTGGGTGGACGGGAAGTGAGAGAGGGAGGAAGAGGGGGGAAGGGGAGGTGGAGGGGGAAAGGTGAGGGGAGGTGGAAGGGGAGGGGATGGATGGAAGAGGGGAGGGGAGGGGAGGAGGAGGGGAGGAGAGGAGGAAGGGAAGGGGGATTGGAGGAGGGGAGGGGCAGGGAGGAGGAAGGGGAGGGTGATGGGAGGAGGGGAGGGAGGAGGAAGGGGAAGGGGGATGGAAGAGGGGAAGGGGGAGGAACAGCCAAATTAACACTTGATCGCGTGCTTCAGTGTATAAACAAACAAACAAACGTTTCAGAGCTTCAGTATTATATACATAAATACACAGAATCTAGCTAAAAGAGTACTTTGAGGGAATGAGTGTAGCCTAGGCTACCAAACTATCTTTCTCCCTGTTACCAATCTAAGACAACGCTTGCTGAAAATCTAAACTATACAAAGAAATCTGTTGCCCACATGAAAAATACAACTACTTCTACTTTGACTCGAATAAGAAAAGTTGTTTCCCAATGTCTGTTTACGACGTCTTGTGAAACCCCCACTACGCATGACGTTTCGGAATATCGTTGATAAACCACATGTGATAAAATGCATTTTGTTAAGCAGCTCTAACACTAGCTTTACAACTTATGTTACAGACATTATCCTACAGGCAGTCCTACCTACTACAGTAAAATGAATTCTAAACGACTGACAAAATCCAGTAACATTTATAAAAGACAAGACGTAATAACAACCTAAGTCTATTTCACTACATCTGTCCACCCACCAACAGGTTTTAGGGAGATGTGGCTGAAATCAATGCTGCCGATATCATAGGCTTACTGTGATAAAGTGCAAACTATTTCTTCAGTAATGCATCCGAATGCTTATATATACAAAGAACTCTCATTCCCTCTGTTTAGATCATAAACATGCCTATTTATATCGATAATATAACAATACCAGCCTAAGAATGACGTTCTTGTAACAGATACTCACGTCAAATGCAAACGAACGGTGGCCTTTAAATCATTATTTTTTTTATCATTGTAAGTAAATAAAAAGACATCTGATTATGTGAGTGCGAATAAAAGTTATTATAATAATAATTTATTGCATGTAAATTGCACGAGTAGGTTAATATTCGAAATATCATGAAATCATGAAATACTGCCTATGAGGTGGTATGTTGCCGGGGGAGGTGAAAGGTGAATGGAACAGCCACTGCGGTCATGGCGGGAAGGCGGGAATCTTCAGTTAATGGCAATGGCTATGATTTTCTTTTCAGTATACTTTGCATATTTGCATAATTTTTTGCTGAGTATACATATCAACGTAATAGCTCAGTGGCTGGGCACTTTCGGGACTATTTAGACAAACAATCGAACAAAAGTTTGAAATCCCATTCAGTCCCCGTCACCCTTAGTGTTGATGACACGCATTCGGCATAAAGGCTAGCCTAAGATTACATTTTTTTTTTATTGTTGGGCATTGGAATGGTACTTAGACAATGAATAAATAAAGGTTACAATAAAATGTACTATTGACTGAACTGGAATGAATGTCAGCTTAAAAGAAGGCAAGTATATTCAAATGCCTGGGGAACCGGTAGCATAGGCCTAGCTTCTTCATTGGTCCATGTTACATGTTTACGGACGTAGATACTACTTTGGTATCAGAATAAAGTTATTTTTTTTATGCGTGTACTGCAACTGTACATAGAAAGTGTAGGGTAGGCTTTGCAATAAATCCTAATTATTGAAAGCTCATCGTTCATTTTTTTTTTTAATCTGGGTAGATGGTTTGATACACAAGCTCGTCTTGAGTGTGCTTGTGTTGGCATATTATCGATACAAATCGGCGTGCTTACAGTTTATAAAAGAAGGAAAGAGAGTGCCTTGTATAAAATGTTAACATTCAAATACGTTCCTGAAGAAATTGTTTCAAATTCATCACAACGAGCCAACGATATCGGAAACCAATCACGAGCTACACATGCGCATGCCACATCCATAGGCCTACTGACTCCGAGCATTTTTCAAAACGAACGAGGTTTCGTTTACTTTATATTACGTGATATAAGGTGAAAGATGTTCTGATTTCAAGAATGAAATCGCCACTGCAGTTACGGGCCACGATATTCCGAAAATACGAGTCATGATAAGAGAGAGAATCATACAACTGCTAACAAGCCATTTTCAGTCTAAAATGTGGTTCAGTTAACCTCATTATCCTTTGCTTACCGTGAAACTTTATTCCGTTCTCCCTTGAGGAAGGATTCCCGTGCCCATTTCGGAAGTTACAAGCTGCACAACGCACCGCCGTGAAGATAACGAACGAAAAAAATCGCTAAAAACACTAGACACCATTTCAATTCCCGCGGTTCCCGGGTGACTGACTCGTGAATGATTGCCGGGGCGCATATTTAGTCTGGAACAGTATAAGGATAGGGGAAAATTAGGACCAATCAAAGCGCGCAGAGCTGATCCATGACGTCACAAGCCACGCCCTTTAGCTCCTTGGGCCCATATCCATTACTGCCAGTCACGATGCCTAAGAAAAACTTCCCAGTTTCACAGCTTATGTCTTGTATGACTTATACGTTATAGTCAGATACATCTAAACATAATGCAACACTAATTTAACAATATGTTCTTCAAATGAGATACACCGTGAAATATATTATGCGTTAATGGCTTCTCCCTCTTGGCAATAGTGGTCAGTGCCTGTTAATTCCTGCTCGCAAAGTCGATATTTACTGCATAAGTAATATTTTCATCGCGAGTTTCTAAATTATACACTTGAAAATGTATGTTTAATGGCATTTATAAAGAGTTGCGATCACTCATGAATCAAACAATACACAAGATGGTAAAAATGATGGTATCTGACCTGTTTGTAGGGGAAAATAGAGAGAGAGTAGTAGGCTTACGCTACGGCTTTCTTTGGACATATGCTATTTCGCAGTAATGCACATTACTGTGCATTGTATAAAAAGCAATATACTGGTCATTACTAGGTCATGAACAGGAATCAGACTGATATAGTCCTACTATTTACAGGGACACAGTATCAGCTTCATTCATTAAATTACTTCAAGAGCTAATGTGCCCTTAATTAAGGAAACCTATGGCATTGTTGCTTTGGCGATCTAAGTTAGCCTACTGTAACCAAATATAATTACTTGACAAACTCATCCTGTCAGTAGCTAATCTGAAAAGGTTGTTTTCAAGGTGTACTTGATAGGCTGTTGTAAAAAATTGCCTTTTCAAGGTGGATTCCCTTTTTATAACCTTCCAAAAGAAAATGACGCTTAAGACTACATAAGTGTTGTGTGGTGCCCAACGCTTGTCACTTTGCTATTTCCAGTATTGTGTTAAAGAATGTGTGTGTGTTCGTAATTACGTGTCCTGTTTAGGCAATGACATCATCTAAAATTGTGTTGTCACACACCACCATTTGATTCACTACGTTTAACAGATATGTAGAGGTTCCAGAATATTGTGATTTTAGTTTATTTTTGATAACGAACTTAAGAATTAGCTTGAAGTTTTTTATGTTGATTTGAAGTTTGTAAGTCAGGTCTGTGCTTTTAGTTTATTTTTGATAACGAACTTAAGAATTAGCTTGAAGTTTTTTATGTTGATTTGAAGTTTGTAAGTCAGGTCTCTGTTAACTCGTCTCGTTTCCACAATAAAACTCGAATGCAGAAGGGAAGGAGCAGCTTTTGGCCTATTTTTTTGTGCAGTTGGTCAGTTATTTGGTGTCGTGTTGTGTGTGTGTGTGTGTGTGTGTGTGTGTGTGTGTGTGTGTGTGTATGCTTTAGAAAGGGCTATTACTCTTATTCTTTGAACTTTGTAATTTTGGTTAGTTTGAGTGCCTTTCAGTTGTAACCCCGTTTCATTTATTTCTTATGTATTTGCCTGTTTGATATGTTTAACCTTTAGCTATTCAATTAATTTTAAGGTTAAATTCAGCACGTGTTTTTCAATGTCCTTCCATCTTATTTCATTTTCCCGTGATCATAATTTAGCGAATGGTGAATATAATTTGATCAGGTAAACTTGAGTATTGAGTCCTCTAAGGTCTGAAAATCAACCCATGATTACTACTGTAGTAAGATGTATATATACAGTATATATATATATATATATATATATATATATATATATATATATATATATATATATAGCCTATATATATAGCCTATATATATAGCCTATATATAAATGAGAGAGAGAGAGAGAGAGAAAGGCGCGTCCCTCTCCTCGTATCTCACAGACTTACGATCTGAGCCCATGTCTATAGGGACTGTTCAGTAAGTGGAAGTACTTAATTGTGGTACTATTCATTAATAAAATGAACGTGTTATTCTTGTTAGTACTGAATTCGGTTGAGATAGATCTCCCTGTAATTTAGAAACCGCAAAGGGCGCGTGGTGTTGTTACATAAGGACTTTGGCGGTTTTGACATACATACATACGTACACATATCTATCTATCTATCTATCTCAAGGCTTCCCCGAGTGCAAGGTTGCTTTCCCCTGCTTCTGAACTAAAATTACCTTTATTCCATGTTTTTTGCCTTCGACTTTCTAAAGAAACACCAAGCGTATATATATAATGTATGTACACACACACACACACACACACACACACACCCTCTGGTGATCCGATGACGGGAAACCGGGTCTATAAATTTTTCGCCGTAAGTGCTCCGATGACGCGAATTCCGCGCCATTCGTAAGTTATTTTCGGGGGAAATTCACCAAAAAAAAAAGAGTCATCCGAAGTACACGAGGACTGCGCCATTGCTCGGGCAGATCTTGTACATACAAGGAAACGTAATCAGGAAACCGGCATTTTCACATGTTAAACCTCTGAATGTAAAAATAGCAACGTTTCTTTTTCGTAAGAATTTGCATTTTTTTTTTTTACATATATTTCTGTCTTTCAACAACATTTCCGTCTTTCAGCTTCAATTGCTCAATTTTTTTCTGGGAACACATATTGCTTTTACGTGGGCTATTTATAGCAAATTTATTCAGCTTTCCATTGCAATTTTCAATATTTTCTTTGCGTTATGCATTACCGAGTAATTACGAAAAATGTAAGCGTAAATATGACCACTTGAGAACCCAGTCGAGCCGCGTAGTTCCGCCGAGGGTTTACGAGTGCGTGAATAATTTTTTGTACGCCTGTTTGTGTACCTGTAAATAACTTCAGTGTGCATGTATTATATCATTCGAACGGCCATTCTTTGTACTTTATCGAGCTGAACGCTGAACGGCAAAATGTAAAAATATCAACGTTTCTATATAAAAATCTTTAGCGAACAATTGACTGTACGTGAAACAAAACTTATCTTTGAGCTTCAATTGCTCAACTATTTACGGGCAACACATTAATTCTAGGTATTATATAATGTAGGAAATTTATTCAGCTTTCCATCACAGTTTTCACTTTTTTCTAGCATTATTTATTACCGAGTAATTACGAAAAATGTCAGCGTTGAACGCCGTAGTTCGGCCGGATTTTATGCATGCGTAGATAATTTTTGTGCGCTTGTAAATAACTTCAATGTGCATGTATTATATATCATCCGAACGGCCATTCTTTGCACTTTATCGTGCTGAGCAGCAAAATGTAAAAATATCAACGTTTCTATATAATAGTTGCCGCATATTTTCGTAGAAAGAGAGAAAAAAAGATTGTCCGTAATCTAACGACAATTGTTCAGTTTTATTCAACAACACATATATCTTTATTTTGTGCGTTTTATAGGAAATTTATTCAGCTTTCTAATGCCACCTTTATTTTTTTTTCTATCGTTATTCCTTACTTAGGTACGATACGAAACGTCAACATAAGTAGGTTGGAAAATCTGAAAATTGCACTCCGTAAAAATTAGCATTTTTAATCGGTAACAGCTAATTAGCAAACACATTTATAGCAAAACGATTCATTCCATGTGAAATTTCAAACATTCCCACACAATTTACGTGTCAAATAGACTCCACAAACCTAATTAGTATATTTTTAATGGTTATTTAAAAAAAAAAAAAAAAAAGTCTACGATTTTCTTTAAAAATTTCACGTTCGTCACTTTTTTCTATTATTTCTAAGCCTTGCAAAGATTTCCTGATTGCTTTAGGAAAAAATTCAATAATTTGCCGACATCATAAAACAAACCAGAAGGCTATATCAGTTATAGTTGGGACGTATCGATTTTTACAAAGAAACTTTTCCGCGCGAACCCAACTTTTCCCTCCACGGCATAAGTCGCGTACAGGGTAGCGTTACAGGAACCCCCGTAATAGCGCGAGGCCTAGTAAGTCATGTTAAGTACTTAATAAACCATCTTTTGTAAGAATGTGAAAAGCCACGTATCAAAGACGCTTTTAATTCCGATGTCCTGCCCAGCAAATGTGAACAAAGATTAAGAAAAGATGGAAAATCTGTTGATGATTCTCATTAAAAAAAATAAATCGCTATTGTAAATTTGTACTTCCAGATGACCACTTTTAGACAAGTCTGCGAGAAAATTAACTTAGCAAACTGAAAAAAGACACAGACATGCAGCCAAGCTGCCACTCTCATCGTAATGTCTAGGTAGACGCATATGTTTTGCGATCAGCGAAGTTAAGCTGCTTTGGGAGTGGTCAGTAACTGGTTGGGTGACCGTCACCGAAGCCTTGTTTTATGCTCTCGTATGAAAAGTGTTGCTTAGTTTCATTATGAGAATGTGTTATGTATGTAAATATACACGTAAATAATTAGTAAAATGAGAGGAACTGAATTCTGTGGTGGACTGGAATCCTACACATCAACAAGAAATCGCCTTAACCACTTGCTTATAATACGAGAACAGGGGAAGGGTTCGACGTCACCACCGACGTCAGGTTTTTTTTTTTTAATTCTTCGTTTTATGAATTTTTCGTGTAGATTTACATCCATATATAGAATATAGTCTGATAATGAAAGAAAAGAAGCCTTTTAAAAGCCGAGAGAGAGCAGACAAGAGGGATTGAGTGGCGGTCACCTTTCCCGAGTACTGACCACACCCAAACCTGCTTAACTTTGCTGATCTCAAAACGGCCGTTGCGTGTTGTTAAAACGCCGTTAGCGACGCAAACTGAAGGTTATTCTATCAAAAAATATATTTATATCATGGAACTATCGTGTGCGGCTGCAAAGAAATTCCGATCGTATAGGGTTACGCCTTATACGATCAGTATTTCATTGACTTATGGTCGTGCATGTAGAGAGATATGACCACTTGGTTATGCCGCTCTGCGAAAGACTGTCTTGGAACTCCTACAGTATCTAGAGGTTGACGCACCAACGCCAAATCAAATCGCTTTAAATTACAGTTATATTACATCCTGCCAACATTTACTGTTCCCAAAACACTTCTGCCACCAACACTTCTCTTTTCTTTATAAAATCACGCATGGAATCCACCTTGAATTATATTAATTGTATAGAAAACATTCCAACAACGAGCGCTATCTCGAGCACCTTGCCGTCGTCGCGGCGATGCGATTTTGTTTTTCTTCTCTTCGTCTTGAATGACGACTTCCAATTTAAACAAAGATGGTTCGTGATCGCTGCTGCATTTCGTCTTTTGCTTTTCATTTCAATATAAGTTTACTATCTCTCTCTAAATATATATATATATATATATATATATATATATATATATATATATATATATATATATATATATATGTGTGTGTGTGTGTGTGTGTGTGTGTGTTTATCAAATACGATGTCTTCTCCCCTCTCATTCTGATCAGTATTATTTTAACACATATGAGTCTATCTAGATTCTAGACGTTATGATGAGTATGGCTGCAAGTTTTCGTCTTTTTTCGAATTGCCAAGTTAATTTCCTCCTCAATGTTTCGCTTTTCCCGATAATCGTTCAAACATTTTTCGTATTAATCATAATAGTTAAATGTCACAGCACTTCCTCTGTGCTTTTAACATTGTTTTCTAACGACGTTTCAATATTCTCTCGCGTACTGAAGGTTTGTCGACACAGCCCTATTGCCAGTAGTACTTGTACAACGTAAGATTGTTTCTTTGTGACTACGAAAATGAATGAATGTTTTCTGTCAGATCTGAAATTACCATGTTGTACTAAATGTCGCCCTTTTGTTTCCGACAAGAGTTCACCATTTTAAAGCCCCTTACTTCTATTTACTTACATAAAGTTACTGTCATTTGCATGCAAGGAAACAGGAGATAAGAAATCAAAACTTATTAACGCGCAAGATTTTATGTAACTGCCGAAAGATTATTGTAGTACAAAGGAATCTGGTGTCATCATCTATTCAATAAAACAAAAACAAACCTAACAAAAATATATTAAAGCAAATAGTCCTACAAACTAAGTTTTTGCATAACTGTTCATCGAGCCCACACTAGGAGCTGGTCTCAACTTCTCTAGAGACTTGTATGTCTAGGCCATAATATTCTGCAATTAGGAAATGAACTGTCATTCTAGAAATGGTACAGTATTGCTGAACTAAAATAGTCTATATGTAGGAAAAATGGCAGGCGAGATGTGTCTTTTAAACGAGCCTATTGTTTCTTGCTTCTCAAACTGCTGTATATCATCTTCGCTTATACCCAATGGTTATCGATCTTTTGTACCTCCTAAATGCAGCCTAATAAGGCTCGTCAAACCTTGTCATTGTAAGAGTAGCAGTTTGTTTAGAGGTATTCATATATACGAGATTAAAATAGAATAAAATGGGCTATTTACTGAGAAAAGTCTTTGTTTTATTTCGACTTTTCGGTGTAACATCAGACTGAGGGCGACCACCCGACTGCCTCTTCACTCTCCCAATTTAGAAATCTACGGCACCTAAAGGGACATTTTTATGAGACTAAATAAATCGTGCTATTTTTATTGAGGTCACTGTGAGACTGAAATTGGAAATAATATAGTATGTCGTCCAAATTGACTGAAATAAAAAGCCAAGAGGAATTCCAGCAGCGATCGCAAGCAGCCATCTTTGTTTCCATTGGACGTCGTCATTCAAGACGAAGAGAAGAAAAACAAAATCGCATCGCCACGACGATGGCAAGGTGCTTGAGATGGTGATCGTTGTTGAAATGTTTTCTATGCAATCAATATAATTCATGGTGGATTTCATGCGTGATTTTATAAAGAGAAGACATTTGTTGGTGGCAGAAATGTTTTGGGAATAGTAAATTTTGGCAGGAAGTAATATAATTGTAATTTAAGGCGATTTGATTTGGAGTTGTTGCGTCAACCTGTAGATACGTAGAAGTTCCAAGAGAGATACTTTCGTAGAGTGGCATAACCGAGTGGTCATATCACTCTACCACCCAGAACCACAAAGTAATAAATACTGGTCGTATAAGGCGCATCCCTATACGATCGGAATTTTTTCACAGCCGCACAAGAAAGCTACATAATATGTATATATTATTTGATAGAATAACCTTCATTTTGCGTTACTATCGGCGTTTTAAGCAGACGCCACTGCTGTTTTGAGATCAGCGAAGTTAAGCTGCTTTGGGTGTGGTCAGTACTCTGGAAAGGTGACCGCGACCGATTCCCTCTTGTATGCTCTCTCTCAGCTTTTAAAAGGCTTCTTTTCTTTCATTATCAGACTATATTCTATATATGGATGTAAATCTACACGAAAAATTCATAAAACGAAGAATTAAAAAGAAAAACCTGACGTCGGTGGTGACGTCGAACCCTTCCCCTGTTCTCGTATTATAAGCAAGTGGTTAAGGCGATTTCTTGTTGATGTGTAGGATTCCAGTCCACCACAGAATTCAGTTCCTCTCATTTTACTAATTATTTACGTGTATATTTACATACATAACACATTCTCATAATGAAACTAAGCAACACTTTTCATACGAGAGCATAAAACAAGGCTTCAGTGACGGTCACCCATCCAGTTACTGACCACACCCAAAGCAGCTTAACTTCGCTGATCGCAAAACATATGCGTCTACCTAGACATTACGATGAGAGTGGCAGCTTGGCTGCATGTCTATGTCTTTTTTCAGTTTGCTAAGTTAATTTTCTCGCAGACTTGTCTAAAAGTGGTCATCTGGAAGTACAAATTTACAATAGCGATTTATTTTTTTTTAATGAGAATCATCAACAGATTTTCCATCTTTTCTTAATCTTTGTTCACATTTGCTGGGCAGGACATCGAAATTAAAAGCGTCTTTGATACGTGGCTTTTCACATTCTTACAAAAGATGGTTTATTAAGTACTTAACATGACTTACTAGGCCTCGCGCTATTACGGGGGTTCCTGTAACGCTACCCTGTACGCGACTTATGCCGTGGAGGGAAAAGTTGGGTTCGCGCGGAAAAGTTTCTTTGTAAAAATCGATACGTCCCAACTATAACTGATATAGCCTTCTGGTTTGTTTTATGATGTCGGCAAATTATTGAATTTTTTCCTAAAGCAATCAGGAAATCTTTGCAAGGCTTAGAAATAATAGAAAAAAGTGACGAACGTGAAATTTTTAAAGAAAATCGTAGACTTTTTTTTTTAAATAACCATTAAAAATATACTAATTAGGTTTGTGGAGTCTATTTGACACGTAAATTGTGTGGGAATGTTTGAAATTTCACATGGAATGAATCGTTTTGCTATAAATGTGTTTGCTAATTAGCTGTTACCGATTAAAAAATGCTAATTTTTTACGGAGTGCAATTTTCAGATTTTCCAACCTACTTATGTTGACGTTTCGTATCGTACCTAAGTAAGGAATAACGATAGAAAAAAAAATAAAGGTGGCATTAGAAAGCTGAATAAATTTCCTATAAAACGCACAAAATAAAGATATATGTATTGTTGGAATAAAACTGAACAGTTGTCGTTAGATTACGGACAATCTTTTTCTCTCTCTTTCTACGAAAATATGCGGCAACTATTATATAGAAACGTTGATATTTTTACATTTTGCTGCTCAGCACGATAAAGTGCAAAGAATGGCCGTTCGGATGCTATATAATACATGCACATTGAAGTTATTTACAAGCGCACAAAAAATTATCTACGCATGCATAAAATCCTGCCGAACTACGGCGTTCAACGCGTTCAACGCTGACATTTTTCGTAATTACTCGGTAATAAATAATGCTAGAAAAAAAGTGAAAACTGCGATGGAAAGCTGAATAAATTTCCTACATTATATAATACCTAAAATTAATGTGTTGCCGGTAAATAGGTGAGCAATTGAAGCTCAAAGATAAGTTTTGTTTCACGTACAGTCAATTGTTCGCTAAAGATTTTTATATAGAAACGTTGATATTTTTACATTTTGCCGTTCAGCGTTCAGCTCGATAAAGTACAAAGAATGGCCGTTCGAATGATATATAATACATGCACACTGAAATTATTTACAGATACACAAACAGGCGTACAAAAAATTATTCACGCACTCGTAAACCCTAGGCGGAACTACGCGGCTCGACTGGGTTCTCAAGTGGTCATATTTACGCTTACATTTTTCGTAATTACTCGGTAATGCATAACGCAAAGAAAATATTGAAAATTGCAATGGAAAGCTGAATAAATTTGCTATAAATAGCCCACGTAAAAGCAATATGTGTTCCCAGAAAAAATTGAGCAATTGAAGCTGAAAGACGGAAATGTTGTTGAAAGACAGAAATATATGTAAAAAAAAAAGTAAATTCTTACGAAAAAGAAACGTTGCTATTTTTACATTCAGAGGTTTAACATGTGAAAATGCCAGTTTCCTGATTACGTTTTCTTGTATGTACAAGATCTGCCCGCGCAATGGCGCAGTCCTCGTGTACTTCGGATGACTCTTTTTTTTTAAAAAGAATTTCCCCGAAAATAACTTACGAATGGCGCGGAATTCGCGTCATCGGAGCACTTACGGCGAAAAATTTATAGACGCGGTTTCCCGTCATCGGATCACCAGAGGGTGTGTGTGTGTGTGTGTGTGTGTGTGTACACATACATTATATATATACGCTTGGTGTTTCTTTAGAAAGTCGAAGGCTAAAAACATAGAATAAAGGTAATTTTAGTTCAGAAGCAGGGGAAAGCAACCTTGCACTCGGGGAAGCCTTGAGATAGAGAGATAGATAGATAGATAGATAGATAGATAGATAGATAGATAGATAGATAGATATATGTGTACGTATGTATGTATGTCAAAACCGGCAAAGTCCTTATGTAACAACACCACGCGCCCTTTGCGGTTTCTGAATTACAGGGAGATCTATCTCAACCGAATTCAGTACTAACAAGAATAACACATTAATTTTATTAATGAATAGTACCACAATTAAGTACTTCCACTTACTGAACAGTCCCTATAGACATGGGCTCAGATCGTAAGTCTGTGAGATACGACGACAGGAACGCGCCTTTCTCTCTCTCTCTCTCTCTCTCTCATTTATATATAGGCTATATATATAGGCTATATATATATATATATATATATATATATATATATATATATATATATATATATATATATATATATATACATATACTGTATATATACATCTTACTACAGTAGTAATCATGGGTTGATTTTCAGACCTTACAGGACTCAATACTCAAGTTTACCTGATCAAATTATATTCACCATTCGCTAAATTATGATCACGGGAAAATGAAATAAGATGGAAGGACATTGAAAAACACGTGCTGAATTTAACCTTAAAATTAATTTAATAGCTAAAGGTTAAACATATCAAACAGGCAAATATATAAGAAATAAATGAAACGGGGTTACAACTGAAAGGCACTCAAACTAACCAAAATTACAAAGTTCAAAGAATAAGAGTAATAGCCCTTTCTAAAGCATACACACACACACACACAGACACACACACACACACACAACACGACACCAAATAACTGACCAACTGCACAAAAAAATAGGCCAAAAGCTGCTCCTTCCCTTCTGCATTCGAGTTTTATTGCGGAAACGAGACGAGTTAACACAGACCTGACTTACAAACTTCAAATCAACATAAAAAACTTGAAGTTAATTCTTAAGTTCGTTATCAAAAATAAACTAAAAGCACAGACCTGACTTACAAACTTCAAATCAACATAGAAAACTTCAAGCTAATTCTTAAGTTAAGTATACCTTAGTTTTACCAGACCACTGAGCTGATTAACAGCTCTCCTAGGGCTGGCCCGAAGGATTAGACTTATTTTACGTGGCTAAGAACCAATTGCTTACTTAGCAACGGGACCTACAGCTTATTGTGGAATCCGAACCACGTTATAGCGAGAAATGAATTTCTATCACCAGAAATAAATTCCTCTAACTCTTCATCAGCCGGCCGCGGGAATTGAACTCCGGCCCATCGAGTGACAGTCTGAAGCTCAACCGACTCGCCAACAAAGGGCTACAAGCTAATTCTTAAGTTCGTTATCAAAAATAAACTAAAAGCACAATATTCTGGAACCTCTACATATCTGTTAAACGTAGTGAATCAAATGGTGGCGTGTAACAACACAATTTTAGATGATGTCATTGCCTAAACAGGACACGTAATTACGAACACACACACATTCTTAAACACAATACTGGAAATGGCAAAGTGACAAGCGTTGGGCACCACACAACACTTATGTAGTCTTAAGCGTCATTTTCTTTTGGAAGGTTATCAAAAGGGAATCCACCTCGAAAAGGCAATTTTTTACAACAGCCTATCAAGTACACCTTGAAAAACCTTTTTCAGATTAGCTACTGACAGGATGAGTTTGTCAAGTAATTATATTTGGTTACAGTAGGCTAACTTAGATCGCCAAAGCAACAATGCCATAGGTTTCCTTAATTAAGGGCACATTAGCTCTTGAAGTAATTTAATGAATGAAGCTGATACTGTGTCCCTGTAAATAGTAGGGACTATATCAGTCTGATTCCTGTTCATGACCTAGTAATGACCAGTATATTGCTTTTATACAATGCACAGTAATGTGCATTACTGCGAAATAGCATGTCCAAAGAAAGCCGTAGCGTAAGCCTACTACCTCTCTCTCTATTTTCCCCTACAAACAGGTCAGATACCATCATTTTTACCATCTTGTGTATTGTTTGATTCATGAGTGATCGCAACTCTTTATAAATGGCATTAAACATACATTTTCAAGTATATAATTTAGAAACTCGCGATGAAAATATTACTTATGCAGTAAATATCGACTTTGCGAGCAGGAATTAACAGGCACTGACCACTATTGCCAAGAGGGAGAAGCCAATAATGCATAATATATTTCACGGTGTATCTCATCTGAAGAATATTATGTTGTTAAATTAGTGTTGCATTAAGTTTAGATGTATCTGACTAAAACGTATAAGTCATACAAGACATAAGCTGTGAAACTGGGAAGTTTTTCTTAGGCATCGTGACTGGCAGTAATGGATATGGGATACTCTTCCAGACTCGGGAAATATGCTGCCGGGGCCGGGCGAGCAACGCCGCCCTGGTGGCTGTTCATCAAACTACGTAGTAACTAGAATAACCTCTCCATTTATTATCGAATTTATTAACCATGATGTCTTCTTGAGCTTCATGACTAAAATCCTAAGACTGTTTTTAGCCGGTCAGGAGTTTAATTCATTAACTGAAAGCCTTTGAGCTAATTAAAAGGGCTTGCACGCCCTAGAAGTTTCGCTTCAACGCCCCTCGAGAATTGAACTGTAGGTCGTACACCACACGTTGCTTATTTTTCGCCGCCATTGTATGGCTTGAACATATTCAGTCGCCCTACTTTAAAGCGTTTCCTCGGAAGCTTCAGCGATTTACATGTATGCCACACGGCAAGCTAATATCAAAAAATGGATTTTGAAGAAAAAAGCACTATTGTAGTTTCTACTTAGACGAAAAAGGTAACGTCGTCGTAAGAGGGTAGTAGTAGAATTAATTAGTTTAAACGGACCACTGAGCTGACTTTCAGTTCTGATGGGGCTGGCCCGAAGGATTAGAATAAAATACCACATAGGCTCACGTTCTCATACTGTAACACATACACTCAATAAATACACTTACTCATGCTTCCACCTAAAAAGGTATATTAAGTGCATTGGGTTCATACAGTTATATTGAACAGAAATGAATGCCCGTTTCGTTTCGTTTATCAGTCATTACGAGTGCATGACGATAAATTTCGTAAACATTCTAGGATGAGAAAGAACGGATTTGATTATTACTGAGTGATTTAAGAGACAGCCTAAAAGGAAATGAGAATAAGTATACCAGCTGCGGAACGTTTTGCAACCACTATTGTTTATTAACTTCCATTGCAAAAATTTTAATGGAATACCACGTATGGACCCTACTAATGCTATCGAATGACTGAAAGGGTAAAATAATCAGAAATATGTGGTGCTCTTGTACCGTGACCTGTGTGATTTGCCCTCAGCAACTGGACGGTGGGAAAGTTTCCTGGATAGAGGAGGCGACTGATTTTAGTTTGTGGCCCGTGAGAGTTATTTTCATTAGCTTCCATGTAAATTCATGGCTGTCCACAACCTAGCCGTTTTTTGTTTTTGTTTTTTTTTTTGTGGCGTGGCTATAGTTCGTGTGAGTTGGGCCTCTCGAGGACATGCATACGATTCCACAGGTGACATAAACACCTTTATTTTAATAAGCAATGTATGTTTTCCTCTACGTTCTTACAGCATGCGCGTGTACAAAGAGCATTCCATTCAACAAAACCTCCTTGAGAATGCAATTTATATACTTCAGTCACATTCATGAGCCGCGTAAAAGAATGAATTAGTCCTAAAACATCACATGTGCATTCGATACTCAGAACTGGTCGCTTTGCTAATCTCATCTGGTCACAATGAGCGCGAGAAATAGGAGAGAAAAAATCGAATTTTGCTTAGTCAAGCCGGATTTGCTCTCTCTCTCTCTCTCTCTCTCTCTCTCTCTCTCTCTCTCTCTCTGTGTGTGTGTGTGTGTGTGTGTGTGTATGTGTCCTTGCCAGTGGGTGTTGCATTTTTATTCCTGCGAATACTTCTTAGTTTTTTTTCTGGAGTAAGAGCGCTGAGTTGTGATACGAAAACCGCATTCATATCTGCGGATCCCACGCCCAGGCAAAATTGCCTACCTTTTATTCTCTGTCCTTTTTCAGACTGTCCAGACCAGACCAGTGCGAATTATCCTTGCTAATTCCACAGGCTTTCGGGTTAACACTTTTGCTACCTTAATCAGATTTATTTATCATAAATATTCATCAACTACCTGTTGAAGATTATAAGGCTTTTATTGCAATAGAATAAAGATAATCGGGTGAAATGTACTTATCTTAATCAGATATATTTATCAGCTTCCAGTGAAGATTCTAGGGCTTTTATTGCAACAGAATAAAGATAATCCGGTGAAATTTATATCACCTGGACCTTTATTCAAGTGTCAATGATGTTTCGAAAGTTTTAGCATTATTGAAGCTTACATATGTTTATGAACTTGCCAAATTTTGACAGCTGTAAAAATTAATCACAATAACTTCGTCAGTCAACACTGCCCGTCGGACTTCTAGAATCTAGACGATAAGTCGTTTTTGTAATTAAATGTAAATTATGGTATTAGATAACGAATTCAAATCAAGATCACTGATTGTCTGATAGGCTAAGTCGGTGATCCATCTACCTGGCAGAACAAGTCCCTTTAATCTGATAAGAAAATATGTTAAAAATGAGCCGAAGTTTCTTCAGCGCAATCAAGTTTTCTGTACACCCGCCTAAAATTGATCTATCTTTCGGTGGTCTCAGTATAATGCTGTATGAGCCGCGACCCATGAATCTTTAACCACGGCCCGCTGGTGACCTATCCTATATCGTTGCCAGAAGCACGATTATGGCTAACTTAAACTACTGGGGCTGGAGGGCTGCAATTTGGTATGTTTGATGATTGGAGGGTGGATGATCAACGTAACAATTTGCAGCCCTCTAGCCTCGGTAGTTTTTAAGATCTGAGGGCGGACAGAATAAAGTGCGGACGGATAGACAAAGCCGGCACAATCGTTTCCTTTGACAGGAAACTAAAAAAAGGGCAAGTTAGTACTGCAACAAACAAAAATCAGATAAGGTTTATAAAAACTCGATGCTGTATCTTTGAAAGAAACTGTACAAGTCACCAAAGGCCTTTCCGTCACGAACGGGACAAATTCCTCTCAGAGACCAGTTTCCTGACCCGCCTGCTTCTGCGGTTACAGAGAAAAGGCTTTTGGCTTCTCGGCCGAAACGTGACATCTGTTCCAGGTAAGTGTTTATTTTTTTATTTATTTATTTATTTATTTTTTACAACCGAAGCGACTACGGATAAAGGGACTATGCTTCTGCGATGTGCTGGGAAGGAAGGTGTCCGTTACTTAATCCCGGTATTCTGGAGTCATACCAGTACAGGGGAATTTCTGAATGATAAGGTAGAGTGCAGTTGATCTGACAAAATTATCAGAGCTGTCAGATTTCCAAAACATATCATGGGTGTCAGCTGGCTTTAATGAGGTCTAGCATAGCCAACTTTATCATTTAAAATAGATTAAGTTAGGGAATGCTCTTTGGAGAAAAAAAAAAATCTTAAAATGGCTAATGTCTAGATGTGTTATTCACTTTGATCGACATGAAAACGTCAGAATCTACGTTTAGATTCTATAGGTTCTCTTTCTTTATATCATCTATAAACATAAAATCGGACTGGATGTTGTTTGTCCTCCCCCGGGTGGCAGTAGAGGAGACGTGACACAGCCACCCACCCCCTTCAAACCGGTTTGTCCGCCTCTGGTGGGGGCGGGGAAGGCAGAGTAACGGGAGGGTAGAGTAGACATCCACCCTCCTCCTGCAAACCCGTTTGTCTTCCCCGGGTGGGGACGGGGTAGGTAGGGGATGGTCCTTAATAATTATGAGGAACGGAGTCCGTATTAGATCGCATTCCTTCCACATGTTTAGTACAGAAGCAAATCCCTTTGGACGATATCACATCATCCTCTTAGTAAAGACAAATGGAGAAGAAATGGCAGTAAGTTTCTTTTTAAAAATAAACGTATCACTTGTGACAGAGATTTGAAGAAATTACAGTATTATTATTATTATTATTATTATTATTATTATTATTATTATTATTATTATTATTATTATTATTATTATTATTCACAAGACGAAAACTATTCATATGGAACAAACCCACCATTGGGGCCAATAACTTGAAATTCAGCTTCCAAAGAATATTAAGGTGTTCATTAGGAAGTAGTAAGAGGAAGTAAAGGGAAATACAGAAAGAAGTATTAAAAGAGAAATAAAAATAAATTCATAAACAGACAAACAGATAAAAAAAATAATTTTGCAAATAATTTCGAAAATAATTTTGCAAATAGTTCTGAAAACAATTTAGCAAATAATTTCGAAAATACTTTCGAAAAAAATTTTGCAAATAATTTTGTAAATAATTGAACTTCTGAATTTTTTTTTAATAATAACATGACTCTTTACTGAGATTTTAATTGATGTAAGCAAATCATTACTAAAAGAATTTGCTCTAAACCATGAAAAGAAACCAAAATAGATTTCACTTAACTTTTACACCCTTTTTTTCGGAAGGAAAATATCGAATATTCGACTGATTTCGAAACGTGGAGGCGAGCAAGAGGATATCGAGTATAAGAAGATGGGGTGCATTTTCTCCTTGATTAAGTCCGGTTTTGATCGTGTCAGGCGCATCCAGGGGGCCTATTAATCGTCTAGAAATTCTGGAAAAAGTGTGAGGACATTTTTCTCAGGGGATGAAAATTTCGTCCGGAATCTCGCAGATAAGTGTCTTCTTCTTCCTCAAGTCTGCTCGTGCGTTTCCAAATCCTGGTCCGGGTTTTCAAGTCCTGCCTGTGGATTTGCATGTTGAGGGCAATTAATTGTAGTATTATTTTCACAATTATTAGCAAAATTATAGTAGAAATTATTTTCACAATTATTTGCAAAATTATTTTCAAAATTATTTTCAAAAATTATTAGCAAAATTATTTTCAAAATTATCTTTAAAATAATTTTCAAGATTATTTGCAAAATTATTTGCAAATTTATTTCAAAATTATTCTTTTTTATTATTTGTAAAATTATTTCAAAATTAAAATTTTTTTCAAAAATTATTTGCAAAATGATTTGCAAAATTGTTTTCAAAATTATTTTCAAAATTATCTTCAAATTTATTTTCAAAATCATTCTCAGAATTATTTTCAAAATTGTTTACAAAATGATTTACAAAATTTATTTACAAAATTATTTTGAAAATAATTTATTTCCAAAATTATTTGCAAAATGACTTTCAAAATTATTTGCAGAATTATTTTCAAAATTATTTTTAAAAACTATTTCGAAAATTATTTGCAAAATTTTTTGAAAATTATTTGCAAAATTCCTCGTCAGTTATGTGTCATACGTTTCTGATAGTAACTTTAAGAACTACCTTACTTGATATGTCATTTCTGCTAAGCGTTGTGAATGGCATGCCCTTGGATTTACTGTCCACTATGCATGCGGTTATGTATTCTCAGCAAACGAAAGTATTCCCCGTTCATGCATGCTACCGTCCTGCCTGAAAGTATTTTTATACTGTGAATGTTGTTCGTTGCTTTGTAGAATGTACTTGTCAATTTACAAGACCTGTTGATCAATATGATGATATATTTTAACAGTTTGCATGTATATCTGTAGATTTACTGTATATATACATATATATATATATATATATATATATATATATATATATATATATATATATATATATGTATGTATATGTATATGTATGTATGTATGTATGTATGTATATATATACAGTATATACTGTATATTTATACATGATTGTATGACATTAGAGTTTTTAACAATATTTACATTTCTCATATCTTTCCAGGTGTAATTCTAAGTAGAAGTGGACAGAAAAAAAATATCAGCTATAGTTTCCTTATTATTTTGTAATTCTCCTACATATATCAGTTTTTTTTTTTTCCTCTCTTATTTCCCTGGAAGCACATAGCGATTGAAGTCCAGTATACCTCTGGGACGCCCAAGATGGCTCCCTAATGAAAAGGGATAAGAATTGCGATGACAGTAATATGTGATTCCCTTCTTCAATGAACCAGTGATTAATTAGGGGGTCAAAACGAAAAAAATCCATCAAAGAGACCTTCACTCTTTCCATTGAATGATAAACTAATTGCTCAAAGAATCGCAGCTCGCCCACTTGCATCTTTCACTTGTATCTTTCACTTGTATTTTTTACTTGTATCTTTTACCGAAGCGTTTCGTCCGTGTCTTCGGAATGTCTCGAGAAATTATTTGTTTTGATTTCCGGACCAATCATGATTGCCGCAACTCCACCGAGACAGGAGTTGTTGTTGCAAGGCGTCTTCATCGAAGTTTATCGTTTTTTCTATTATTAATTTTCTTCCTCTTCTTATTTACTTCGCAACGATTTCAGAGACCAGTTTGCTTTGGAGAGTTAGACCGTAATTTGTTGGAAATAGGTTTGAGCATTCGGGAGGCAGATTGCAGCAGCTATGGTCTAGACTTGGATATACCACCAAGTAAGGTTGTTGGGAATAATAATAATAATAATGATAATAATAATAATAATAATAATAATAATAATAATAATAATAATAATAATAATAATAATAATAAGAAGAAGAAGAAGAAGAAGAAGAAGAAGAAGAAGAAGAAGAAGAAGAAGAAGAAGAAGAAGAAGAAGAAGAAGGAACATTAGACGAAATTGTCTCAAAAATTTCCTAAGCTTCAACAAGGAGGACCTCGTTATTGTGAAACTTAGTTCTCGGAAACAGGAACGTAATAAACTTTCCTAAAAAAAAAAAAGAATAAGTGATTTATCATGCTGATCATAAGCCTCAGTGACGTCATTTCATTTATTTTGACAAATTCAATTACAGCCACGCTGATGTGAATTTTTTTTTTTTATTCCTCTCGAGCAATGAAAAATTAAGCTACATTTTTCAATTTTTCATCATTTGTCAGAGAGGTTTCCATTTTACCCGGAATTCAGTCTTCATTGCGAGAAAATAATTCATCATTCTCTCGACTGTTTATTAGCTGCAATGATGACGTTTTCACTGCATTGTGACAAAGATTGCAGTGAAAAGAATGAGTCTCTGTCGTATTTTTCGGTTTTCTCATTCGAAAGAGGAAATTACAGTGTAGCCTCCAAATGCTTCTTACAGAGTGATAGCGTTAAGATGACGAGTGTAGAAATATTTGGCTCACCTATTCTAAAATTTTTTCTCTTAAAAATATCTTGTATTTTATAACCCTTTCGTAAATTTGGTTCATTTAATTCTTTGCCGTTCTTTATGGCATGTAAGAGCGCATTCTCACAGTAGTTTGTTCTCGTGATTTGAGAATTCTTCAGTTCATCTCCCTGTTAAATTAAAGTTAGTCTTCCTGGACATCTGTAGACTCATAGGGCAGGCGCTGATCTCCTGTTTCTCAAGCCGACAGCCAATGGGGGACGGGTCCCAATGCCTATGTCAGTATTTGCCTGTAACACTTTGAAATGTCTGGTGATATATATTTAGGTTATGGTAGTTTTTTTTTTTTTTTTACTCAGTAGATGAAATCTATTCATATGGAACAAGTCCAGTGGGCCACTGACTTGAAATTCCAGCTTCCAATGAATATGTTGGTTTCAACCTCCCACCACAGACCCCACACTGCGGCAGTAACTGATCATGATACAGAGCCAGAGATTTTTCATCGCCCTGGGGAAGGCGCGAACTCATGACGTCTGAGTGGCCTTCAAAGCACTAACCACTATACCAGCCACCACAGATGAAAGTATAATTTTCACTGGACTTTCTATATGACCCCGGACGCTGCGTTGCCTCATTTCCAGCAAAATTCACCACGAATTAGATAAATGCCATATTCTTGAAATGACACTTCATGCATAAAAAACTGCCTGCACGTAAATAATTTCCCCGTAATTGTATTCATGACAATGGCTATTCATTTATACATCACTGCATTCCCCACAAATGAATTAAATCTCGCGTTTTTTAAATTTCGCCTCTTGCGTGAAAAAACGCGTTCAGCCGTGAACTTGTCTCCCTGTAATTGCTTTCATGATACGAGCTGCTGGCTATTCTATAATTTCTTTTATTGAAAGGCTTGCTTTCTCTAAATATACTGTTATTTTCTATGATTCTACCGTATTTTTATCCTGACCTTACTAACTAAATGAATGAATTTGTCTGTTGTTATTATTATTATTATTATTATTATTATTATTATTATTATTATTATTATTATTATTATTATTATTATTATTATTATTATTATTATTATTCAGAAGATGAAACCTATTCATATGGAACAAGCCCACCACAGGGGCCATTAACTTGAAATTCTAGCTTCTAAAGAATATGGCGTTCATTCGAAAGAAGTAACAGAAGGTAATGGGAAATATAGAGAGAAGAGATCTTTTATTAAAAAGAGAAAATAAATTAACGAATGAATAAACAAGTAGAGAAAAAATGTAAGTAAATTATCAAAATACAAGAACTGTATTAGGGTATTGCACCTTCGCTTGAACTTCTGAAGAAGTTCCAATTGCACGACTTCCTCTGGGAGTCTGTTCCACAGGCCATTATTCAAGTGAAAATATCTGTGCGATTTCTAACGAATGTATATGTAATCTTTAACGAATTGCTGAAACATAATCAATGAAGGCTTTTCAGGATTTGAAAATTTGACGTAAACTCTGGACTAACATGTCGTCATTTTTAGTTTTCTGTAAAAGAAAACTATTGTGCCGACTTTGTCTGTCCGTCCGCACTTTATTCTGTCCACACTTTTTCTGTCTGTCCTCAGATCTTAAAAACTACTGAGGCTAGAGGGCTCCAAATTCGTACGTTAATCAGCCACCCTCCAGTCATCAAATATACCAAATTGCAGCCCTCTAACCTCAGTAGTTTTTATTTTATTTAAGGTTAAAGTTAGCCATAATCGTGCTTCTGGCGACGATAAGGATAGACCACCACCGGGCAGTGATTAAAGTTTCATGAGTCGCGGCTCATACAGCATTATTCCGAGACCACCATAAGATAGATCTATTTTCGGTGGCCTTCATTATACCCTGTAACGGCTGTACAGAAAACCCGATCGCACCGAAGAAATTCGACGTATTTTTTACGTGTTTTTCATTGACTTTAGTTTTTTATATATTCAATCTTGATGGTCTCTTGCAGAGATTTAAAACCTAATCCAAATTTGAGGAAAGAGAAGAATCGCTAAAATAGGTTAAATCACTTGATTTAAATAAATGAAGCTCAATTGAGTAAATTAAATGCCTAATTTGACACAGGAAAACAATGTTCTTAAACAATGTTCTTACGCAACGTGAAATCATTTTTAAAAATCGAAATACCTGAATAACATTGAAGCATTTACGAATGAATAAAAATTACAACACGGGAAGCCCAGTTCTCTCGTGATGGCTCAGCCGTTTGAAACATGTTTACTCATCGAGGCAATTAAAAGAATCCCTGCAAAAAAAATAAAAAATAGATAAAAAAGTTCGGCAGACGAAATAGGTTCGATTTCATTTCACAGACGAGAAATATAACTCAATAAAATGAAATAAACAGAAAAAAACAATTAGTGAAACGTTCTTCCAGGTTAAAAAAAAAAATTAAAAGACAAAAAAAAAAGGGTTCTAAGTCTGGAAATGGCCACGAGGAAAAACGTTCATATGAAAAGACCGGGCAAAAACCACTAATTAAAAACTGGGTTTTAGCAACGCCGGATGGTTAAAACGTCAAGCGCAAGAACTAGCCGATTGGGGAAGGTCAGTGAGGAACAAGAGAGAGAAATATCAGAAAAGATAGAGACACCAAATTTACCACCGGGGATGGGAATGAAATAGAGGTTATTGCGCCTGGACAGACATCCTTCAAGTCCTCAAAAGGATACTGGAAGTATTTCATCAAGATCGGCGGAGTGACAGCTGCCGAGTCAAGCGAAAGCGATTTCCGCCAGATCCTGTCGAAGATTGATGTCGAAAGATGCTCTGTGCACAGACATTCACACACTTGTCTATCTATCTATCTATATATATGCATGTTTATATATATATATATATATATATATATATATATATATATATATATATATATATATATATATCAAGGGATGGGTTATCAAGTGGATGGGAGCATACGTGCGTTCTCTAATGTGTATACTCGTATTATACAGGAACCATGGAACGGGTCTTCGCTTCGATTTGCGGCTGATGTGATCGCTCTTTGATCTGTGTTTGTGAATAAGACCGCCATCTCCAGTGGTGTATTTGATGTCTGTCTTTTCTGACATTTCTCTCTCTCTCTCTTGTTCGTCACTGACCTTCCGCAATCGACTCATTCCTACGCATAACATTTTAAGCATCCGACATTGCTAAAACCCAGTTTTTAACTAATGTTTTTTGTCTGATCTTTTCATAAGAACATTTTATCTGGTGGCCATTTCCAGACATAGAACCCTTTTTTTTTATTTTTTTTTTTACCTGGAAGAACGTTTCACTAGTCGTTTTTTACTGTTCATTTTATTTTATTCCTTTATTTCTCGTTCTGAAATGAAATCGAACCCATTTCGTCTGCTGAACTTTTTTATTTGTTTTTTTTATTCATTTATTTATTAATTTTTTTTGCAGGGATCTTTTTAATTGTCTCGATGAGTAAACATGTTTCAAACGACTGAGCCATCACGAGAGAACTGGGAGTCCCGTGTAGAAATCTGTATACGTTCCTGAATGCTTCAATGGTATACGGGTATTTTGATTTTTTAAAATGATTTCACGTTACGTAAGAACATTGTTTAAGAACATTGTTCTCCCGTGTCATAGCTGGCATTTAATTCATTATATTTAGCTTCATTTATTTAAATCAAGTGATTTAACTTATTTTAGTGATTCTTCTCTTTCCTCAAATTTGGATTAGGTTTGAAATCTCTGCAAGACACCATCAAGACTGAATATATGAAAAACTAAAGTCAATGAAAAACAATGAAAAACGCGTAAAAAATACGTCGAAATTCTTCGGTGTAATCGAGTTTTCTGCACAGCCGCTACAGCGTATAATCAAGGCCACCGAAAATAGATCTATCTTAAGGTGGTCTCGGAATAATGCTGTATGAGCCGCGACTCATGAAACTTTAACCACTACCCGGTGGTGGCCTATCCTATATCGTTGCCAGAAGCACGATTATGGCTAACTTTAACCTTAAATAAAATAAAAACTACTGAGGTTAGAGGGCTGCAATTTAGTAAGTTTGATGATGGGAGGGTGGATAATCAATATACCAATTTGCAGCCCTCTAGCCTCAATAGTTTTTAAGATCTGAGAGCGGACAAAAAAAAGTGTTAACAGAATAAAGCGCGGACGGAAGGACAAAGCCGGCACAATAGCTTTCTTTTACAGAAAAAATAAAGAATAACGACATGTTAATCCTGAGTTCATGTCAGATTTTCAAATCCTGAAATGCCTACATTGTTTATGTTTCGGTAATTCGTTAAAAATGACATGAATATTCGTTAGAAATCGCACAGATATTTTCACTTGAATAATGGACTGTGAGACAGCCTCCCCGAAGCAGTCGTGCAATTGGAACTTCTTCAGAAGTTCAAGCGAAGATCCAATGCATTTCTACCCTAATACAGTTCTTGTATTTTGATAATTTACTTACATTTTTTCTCTACTTGTTTATCCATTTGTTAATTTATTTTTTCTTTTTAATAAAAGATCTCTTCTCTCTATATTTCCCATTACCTTCTGTTACTTCTTTCGAATGAACGCCATATTCTTTAGAGGCTCTAATATCAAGTCAATGGCCCCTGTGGTAGGCTTGTTCCATATGAATAGGTTTCATCTTCTGAATAATAATAATAATAATAATAATAATAATAATAATAATAATAATAATAATAACAGACAAATTCATTCATTTAGTTAGTAAGGTCAGGATGAAAATACGGTAGAATCATAGAAAATAACAGTATATTTAGAGAAAGCAAGCCTTTCAAAAAGGAAATTATAGAATAGCCAGCAGCTCGTATCATGAAAGCAATTACAGGGAGACAAGTTCACGGCTGAACGCGTTTTTTCACGCCAGAGTCGACATTTCAAAAACGCGAGATTTAATTCATTTGTGGGGAATGCAGTGATGTATAAATGAATAGCCATTGTCATGAATGCAATTACCGGAAAATTATTTCACGCGCAGGCAGTTTTTTATGCATGAAGTGTCGTTTCAAGAATGTGCCATTTATCTAATTCGTGGCGAATTTTGCTGGAAATGAGGAAACGCAACATCCGAGGTCATATAGAAAGTCCAGTGAAAATTATACTTTCATCTGTGGTGGCTGGTGTAGTGGTTAGTGTCTTGAAGGTCACTCAGACGTCATGAGTTCGCGCCTTCCCCAGGGCGATGAAAAATCCCTGGCTCTGTATCATGATCAGTTACTGCCGCAGTGTGGGGTCTGTGGTGGGAGGTTGAAACCAACATATTCTTTGGAAGCTTGAATTTCAAGTCAGTGGCCCCTTTGGTGGGCTTGTTCCATATGAATAGGTTTCATCTACTGAGTAAAAAAAAAAAAAAAAGCTACCATAAAGTAAATGGATGTTCCCAGACACTTCAAAGTATTATAGGCAAATACCGCGAGATGAACTGAAGAATTCCCAAATCACGAGAACAAACGACTGTAAGAACGCGCTCTTGCATGCCATAAAGGACGGCAGAGAATTAAATGAACCAAATTTACGAAAGGGTTATAAAATACAGGATATTTTTAATGGAACAAATTTTAGAATAGGAGAGCCAAATATTTCTTCACTCGTCATCTTAACGCTATCACTCTGTAAGAAGCATTTGGAGGCTACACTGCAATTTCCTCTTTCGAATGAGAAAACCGAAAAATACGACAGAAACTCATTCTTTTCACTGCAATCTTTGTCACAATGCAGTGAAAACGTCATCATTGCAGATAATAAACAATCGAGAGAATGATGAATTATTTTCTCGCAATGAAGACTGAATTCCGGGTAAAATGGAAACCTCTCTGACAAATGATGAAAAATTGAAAAATGTAGCTTAATTTTTCATTCCTGGGGAGGAATAAAAAAAAATTCACATCAGCGTGGCTGTAATTGAGTTTGTCAAAATAAATGAAATGACGTCACTGAGGCTTATGATCAGCATGATAAATCACTCATTCTTTTTTTTTTAGCAAAGTTTATTACGTTTCTGTTTTCGAGAACTAAGTTTCACAATAACGAGGTCTTCCGTGTTGAAGCTTAGGAAATTTTTTAGACAATTTCGTCTAATTTTTCTTCTTCTTCTTCTTCTTCTTCTTCTTATTATTATTATTATTATTATTATTATTATTATTATTATTATTATTATTATTATTATTATTATTACTATTATTATTACTATTATTATTATTATTATTATTATTATTATTGGTTAAAAAATTCACTGTGGTGTAGATGTAAAAATATATATGTATATATATATATATATATATATATATATATATATATATATATATATATATATATATATATATATACAAACGAGTGCTTTCTGAGAACTGCTCGAACCTGCTTCTCAATCTGAATGAGAAGGAGAATCGAGCAGTGTCTCGACAGCTCTCGTTTGTGTGTATATATATATATATATATATATATATATATATATATATATATATATATATATATATATATATATATATTCACATTTACACCACTGTAGATTTCTTCACCATTTTAGTGACACATGTTATTATGAGATTTTTATGGATTATTATTATTATTATTATTATTATTATTATTATTATTATTATTATTATTATTATTATTATTATTATTATTATTCCCAACAACCTCACTAGGTTGGCATCTCCGAGTCTGGAACATAGCTGCTGCAATCTGCCTCCCGAATGCTCAAACCTATTTCCACCAAATTACGGCCTAAGTCTCCAAAGCAAACTGGTCTCTGAAATCGTTGCGAAGTAAATAAGAAGAGGAAGAAGATTAATAATAGGAAAAACGATAAACTTCGATGAAGACGCCTTGCAACAACAACTCCTGTCTCGGTGGAGTTGCGGCAACCATGATTGGTCCTGGAAATCAAAACCAATCATTTCTCGAGACATTCCGAAGACACGGACGAAACGCTTCGGTGAAAGATACAAGTGAAAGATACAAGTAAAAGATACAAGTGAAAGATACAAGTGGGCGAGCTGCGATTCTTTGAGCAATTAGTTTATCATTCGGATGGAGAGAGTGAAGATCTCTTTGATGGTATTTTTTCGTTTTGACCCCCTAATTAATCACTGGCTCATTGAAGAAGGGAATCACATATTACTGTCATCGCAGTTCTTATTCCTTTTCATTAGGGAGCCATCTTGGGGGTCTCAGAGGTAGACTGGACTTCAATCGCTATGTGCTTCCAGGGAAATTATGGAAAAAAGAAAAAAAAACTGATATATGTAGGAGAATTACAAAATAATAAGGAAACTATAGCTGATATTTTTTTTCTGTCCACTTCTACTTGAAATTACATCTGGAAAGATATGAGAAATGTAAATATTGTTAAAAACTCTAATATCATAAATCATGTATAAATATATATACTGTATATATACATACATACATACATACATACATATATATAATTTTATAGATATACATGCAAACTCTTAAAATATATCATCATATTGATCAACAGGTCTTGTAAAGTCACAAGTATATTCTACAAAGCAACGAACAACGTTGAAAGTATAAAAATACTTTCAGGTAGGAAAGTAGCATGCATGAATAGGAAATACTTTCGTTTGCTGATAATACATAACCGCTAATTACGAACTTGAATGCATGCGTAGTGGACAGTAAATCCAAGGGTATGATATTTGCAACGCTTAGCATAGACGGCATATCAAGTAAGGGAGATTTTAAAGTTACTATCAGAAATTACGACAAGTATATAACCGACGAGGAATTTTGAAAATAATTTTGAAAATAATTTTGCAAATAATTTTGAAAATAATTCTGAAAATAATTTTGAGAATAATTCTGAAAATAATTCTGCAAATCATTTTGAAAATAATTTTGCAGATAATTTTGAAAATAATTTTGAGAATAATTCTGAAAATAATTCTGCAAATTATTTTGAAAATAATTTTGCTAATAATTTTGCAAATAATTCTGAAAATAATGTTGAAAATAACTGCAAATAATTTTGAAAAAATTTTTGCAAATAATTTTTAAAAATAATTTTGCAAATAACTTTGAAAACAATTTCAATATAATTTTGCTAATAATTTTGAAAATAATTCTGCAGATAATTGCACTGGACATGCAAATCCACAGGCAGGACTTGCAAACCCGGACCAGGATTTGGAAACGCTCGAGCAGACTTGAGGAAGAAGAAGACACTTATCTGCGAGATTTCGGACGAAATTTTCATCCCCTGAGAAAAATGTCCTCACACTTTTTCCAGAATTTCTGGACGATTAATAGGCCCCCTGGATGCGCCTGACACGATCAAAACCGGACTTAATCATGGAGAAAATGCACCCCATCTTCTTATACTCGATATCCTCTTGCTCGCCTCCACATTTCGAAATCAGTCGAATATTCGATATTTTCCTTCCGAAAAAAAGGGTGTAAAAGTTAAGTGAAATTTATTTTGGTTCCTTTTCATGGTTTAGAGCAAATTCTTTTAGTAATGATTTGCTTACATCAATTCAAATCTCAGTAAAAAGTCATGTTACTATTTAAAAAAATTCAGAAGTTCAATTATTTTCAAAATTATTTGCAGAATTATTAGCGTTTTCGAAATCATTTTCGAAATTATTTGCTAAATTTTTTTCAAAATTATTTTCGAAATTGTTTGCAAAATTATCTTCAAAATTATTTTCAAAATTATTTTCGAAATTATTTTCAAAATTATTCGCTAAATTTATTTTCTAAATTATTTGCAAAATTATTTTCGAAATTATTTGCAAAATCATTTTCGGAATTATTTTCAAAATTATTTTCAAAATTATTTGCAAAATTATTTTCGAAATTATTTTCAAAATTATTTGCAAAATTATTTTCGAAATTATTTGCAAAATCATTTTCGAAATTATTTGCAAAATTATTTTCAAAATTATTTATGTATGCATGCATAAATATGTATGTATGCATATTTATCGAAGATGCTATGCATTAATATTATTCTCCTTGGATTTTAATACGTTTTTATCTGTTTGACTGTTTATGAATTTATTTTTATTGCTTTCTTAATAAGTGGGATACTTCTTTCTGTATTTCCTTAATGAACCCCATATTCTTTGGGAGCTGAATTTCAAGTTATTGGCCCCTATGGTGGGCTTGTTCCATATGAATGGTTTTCACCTTCTGAATAATAATAATAATAATAATAATAATAATAATAATAATAATAATAATAATAATAATAATAATATTCTTTGGAAGCTTGAATTTCATGCCAATGGCCCCTATGGTGGGCTTGTTCCATATGAATAGATTTCAGCTTATGAATAATAATAATAATAATAATAATAATAATAATAATAATAATAATAATAATAATAATAATAATAATAATAATAATAACACTGTCATTTCTTCAAATCTCTGTCACAAGTGAAACGTTATTATGTGGTATCGTCTAAAGGGATTTGCTTCTGTACTAAACATGTGAAAGAAATGCGATCTAATACGGACTCCGTTCCTCATAATTATTAAGGACGTTCCCCTACCTATCCCGCCCACACCCAGGTCGGACAAACGGGTTTGTAGGAGGAGGGTGGATGTCTCCTCTACCCTCCCGTTCCCCTGCCTAGCCCGCCCCCACCAGAGGCGGACAAACCGGTTTGAAGGGGGTGGGTGGCTGTGTCACGTCTCCCCTACTGTCACCCGGGGTAGGACAAACAAGATCCACTCAGATTTTATGATCATAGATGATATAAGGAAAGAGAACCTATAGAATCTAAACGTAGATTCTGACATTTTCGTTGTGATCGAAGTGAATAACACATCTAGACATTAGCCATTTTAAGATTTAATTTTTTTTCTCTCTCTAAAGAGCATTCCGAAACTTATTCTATTTTAAATGATAAAGTTGACTATGCTAGTCCTCATGCAAGCCAGCTGACACCCATGATATGTTTTGGAGAGCTGGCGGATCTGGTCATTTTGTCAGACCAACTGCACTCTACCTTATCATTCAGAAATTCCCCTGTACTGGTATGACTACAGAGTACCGGGATTAAGTGATGGACATCTTCCTTCCCAGCACATCGTAGAAGCATAGTCCCTTTATCCGTAGTCGCTTCGGTTGTAAGAAAAGAATAAAAGAAGGAAAAGAAAAGAAAAAAAATAAACACTTACCTGGGACAGATGTCACGTTTCGGCCGAGAAGCCAAAATCTTTTTCCATGTAATTGCAGAAGCAGGCGGGTCAGAAAACTGGTCTCTCAGAGGAATTTGTCCCGTTCGTGACGGAAAGGCCTTTGGTGACTTGTACAGTTTCTTTCAAAGATACGACATCCAGTTTTTATAAACCTTATCTGCTTTTTTTTGTTTGTTGCGGTACTAGCTTGCCCTTTTCAGTTTTCTATAAGTGAAAACGATTGTGCCGGCTTTGTCTCTCCGTCCGCACTTTACTGTCCGCCCTCAGATCTTAAAAACTACTGAGGCTAGAGGGCTGCAAATTGGTATGTTGATGATCCACCCTTCAATCATCAAACATACCAAATTGCAGCCCTCTAGCGTCAGTAGTTTAAGTTAGCCATAATCGTGCTCCTGGCAACGATATAGGATAGGCCACCAGCTGGCCGTGGTTAAAGATTCATGGGTCGCGGCTCATACAGCATTATACCGAGACCACCGAAAGATAGATCTATTTTCGGTGGCCTTGATTATGCGCTGTTCAGAAAACTCGCTTGCGCCGATGAAACATTGGCGCCTTTTTCACTCTTTTTTTTTCACAACTCATCGTCTACAAGTCTGGCGAGCAGTGTTGACTGACGAAGTTATTGTGATTAATTTTTACAGCAGTCAATAGTTGCCGAGTTAATAAACATATGTAAGCGTCAATAATTTTAAAACTTTCGTAACACCATAGACGCTTGAATAAGGGCCCAAGTAATGTAAATTTTACTGGATTATGTTTATTTTACTGTAATACAAGCCTTGGAATCTCCACTGGAAGTTGATAAACATATTATCTGATTAAGATAAGTAAATTTCACCCGATTATCTTTATTCTATTGCAATAAAAGCCTTAGAATCTTCAACTAGTAGTTGACAAATATTTATGACAAATAAATCTGATTAAGGCAGCAAAAGTGTAACCCGACGGCCTGTGGAATTAGCGAGGACAACTCCCACTGGTCTGGTCTGGACAGTCTGAAAAAAGGACAGAATAAAAGGTAGGTAATTTTGCCTGGGCGTGGGATCCGCAGATATGAATGCGGTCTTCGTATCACAACTCAGCGTGTTTATTCCAGAAAAAAAAAAAAAAATAAAGAAGTATTCGCGGAGATAAAAATGCAACACCCTCTGGCGAGGACAGTGAGAGAGAGAGAGAGAGAGAGAGAGAGAGAGAGAGAGAGAGAGAGAGAGAGAGAGAGAGAGAGCAAATCCGGCTAGACGAAAGAAAAATTCGAATTTTTCGCTCCTATTTCTTGCCCTTATTGTAACCAGATGAGGTTATCAGAGTGACCATTTGTGAGTATCGAATGCACATGTGATGTTTTAGGATTATATAATTTTTTACGGGGCTCATGAATGTGACTGAAGTATATAAATCGCTTTCTCAAGGAGGTTTTGCTGAATAGAATGCCCTTTATACACGCGAATGCTGTGAGAGCGGAGAGGAAAACACATTGTTTATCAATATATATATATATATATATATATATATATATATATATATATATATATATATATATATATATATATATATATATATATATATATATATATATATATATATATATATATATATACATATATTGTAGGAGTTAACCTTTGCAAGGAAAATAAGAAGCGTCTTGACACCTCTGGAATCGTATACTTGTCCTCGGAAGGCCCAACTCACACGAACTATAGCCACGTCCCCCAAAAAAAAAAAGAACGGCTAGCTTGTGGACAGCCGTGAATTTACATGGAAGCTAATGAGAATAACTCACACGGACCACAAACGGAAAATCAGTCGCCTGGTCTATCCAGCAAACTTTCCACCGTCCAGTTGCTGAGTGCAACTCACACGAGTCACGGTACGACCGCGCCACATATTTCTGATTTTTCATCCTTTCGGTCATTCGCTAGCATTCGTAGGGTCCATGCGTGGCATTCCATTAAAATTTTTGCGATGGATATTAATAAGTAATATCTGTAATAATGATTTTACTTACCTCATAGTGGTTGCAAAACGTTCCGCAGCTGGTATACTTGTTCTCATTTCTTTTTACACTCTCTTAACTCACTTAGTAATAACCAAATGGGTTCTCTCTCATCCTAAAATGATTACGAAATTTATTACCATGTATTCTCAATGACTGATAAAGCAAATTAAACGGGCATTCATTTCTGTTCAATATAACTGGATGAGCCCAATGTAATCCCTTACGACGACCTTGGCTTTTTCGTTTAAGTAGAAACAACAACAGTGCTTTTTTCTTCAATATCAATTTTTGGTATTAGCTTGCCGTGTGGCATACATGTAAATCATTGAAGCTTCCGAGCAAACGCTATAAAGTAGGGCGAGGGAATGTGTTCAAGCCATAATATGGCTGCGAAAAATAAGCCAACTTGTGGTACACGACAAACAGTTCAGTTCTCGAAGGCCGTTGAACCGAAACGTTATCTTATCTCAGCTGTTGACTGTTGACTCCTAGGTGCAAGCCCTTTTAATTAGCTCAAAGGCTTTCAGTTAATGAATTAAACTATTGACCGGCTGAAAACAGTTCTTGGATTTCAATCGTGGAAGCTCTAGAAGGCACTGTCTTTAATGAATTCAGCAATAAGTGGAAAGGTTATACTATTTACTACATAGTTTGATGAACAGCCACCAGGGCGGCGTTGCTCGCAGCCACCGAACCTCCCGGACCGGGCATCAGTCATGTGTTTAGTGTTTTTGGCGGATTTTTTTTTTTTTTTTCGCTATCTTCACAGCGGTGCGTTGTGCAGCGTGTAACTTCAGAAATGGGCACAGGAATCCTTCCTCAAGCGAAAACGGAACAACGTTTCACGGTAAGCAAAGCATATTGAGGTTAATTGAAACACATTTGGTGCTCGGCTGAAGATGGCTTGCTATAACAGTTGCTACGCTCTCTCTCTGTTATCATGACTCGTATTTCCGGAATATCATCGTGGCCCATAAGTGCAGTGACGATTTCATTCTTGAAATCAGGATATCATTTACTTCATACCACGTAATATAAAGTAAAGAAGACATCGTTTTGAAAAAAATGCTCGGAGTCGGTAGGCCTACGGATGTGGCAATGGTTATGTGTAGCCCGTGATTGGTTGACATTCAACGTGTTCGATATCGTTGGCTTATTGTTGTGATAAATATTAAACAATTCCTTCTGTAACGTATTTTAATTTTAATATATACGAAGGACCCTCGTTCCTTCTTTTATAAACCATAAGCATGCCGATTTGTATCGATAACATACCAACACAAGCACACTCAAGACGAGCTTGTATCAAAGTCTACTCAGATTAAAAACAAACGAACGATGAGCTGTCAATAATTGGGATTTATCACATTGGTATAGCCTAGGCTACACTTTCTATGTACAGTCTCAATGCATGCATGTAAAAGTAATTTCATTCTGATACCAAAGAAATATCTACGTCCGGAAGCACGTAACATGGACCAATGAAGAAGCTAGGCCTACTATCGGTTCGCCAGGTATTTCATTGTACTGGCCTTCTTTTAAGCTGACATTCATTCCAGTTCAGTCAAAAGTACATTTTATTGTAACCTTTATTTATTCATTGTCTAAGTATCATTCCAATGCCCATCAAATAAAAAAAATGTAAGCTTAGGCTAGCCTTTATGCCGAATGCATGTCATCAACAGACTAAGGATGACGGGGACTGAATGGGATTTCAAACTTTCGTTTGATCATTTGGCTAAATAGTCCCGAAAGTGCCCAGTCACTTGGCTAATTTGATGATTTGTATATTCAGCAAAAAATTATATAAATATGCAGAGTATCCTGAAAAGAAAACCACAGCCATTGCCGTTAACAAGACCGCAGTGGCTGTTCCATTCACCTCTCACCTCCCCCCGGCAACATACAGCCTCATAGACAATATTTCATGATTTCATGCTATTTCGAATATTAACCCACTCGGGCAATTTGCATGCAATAAATTATTATAATACCTTTTATGCGCACTCACATAATCAGATGTCTTTTTATTTACTTACAGTGAGATAAAAAAAATAATAATTTAAAGGCCATCGTTCGTTTGCATTTTGACGTGAGTAGCTGTTACCTCCACCATGATCGCTACTCCGATTGGAACGTTTGAAACACGTGGCTATTTCTGAATTTTTGTCACATACACCGTGACGTTTTTCATACTTACAAACATTAAGCTACAAATGTTTAATAGTCAATTCACTCAACTTGTGTTTGTGTTACAAACATTAAGCTACAAATGTTTAATATTCAATCCACTCAATTTGTGTTTGCGTTAAAAATGAGTATATAGAATGATTTATTTGTAATCAAATACGTACCATTAACTGTTCAACATGAATTAACGCTTTATCTCCTTTAACTTCAAGGAATATTCAGAATGATATTTGTGTGCATTCAGGTAACTAATTGTTAGATATAACTCAAAATTTCTTTAAGTAGGATATAGTTGTCTGTTGATATACATATAGTATACTGACCGTTAAAGGGAATATATTTCTCTAATGAATTTGTATTTATCTTTCCAGTATTTTCGATATATATATATATATATATATATATATATATATATATATACAGTAGATTAAGACAGGTTATTCTCTCAAGCAAAATTATTTACATTATATAGATCACTATATCGGGGTTTTCTTTTTTTCCTGAAAGACCATTAACAGTCATTTGTAAGTACACTGGTGACTGGCTACTTAATAAGGGAATATATTTTCCTTATCAGATTGCAGTGGGCTCGCCAATATTTGAGATGTTTGTAGATCAGAATACAAAGCTTTTCTTCAGCCGCAATAGACCAGAACAATATTTCGAAATGTACGGTACAGTAATGATTAATTTACCTGTAATAAAATTACGTAATCTTAAAATAATTAAATAGGAGGAAAAAAAAAGCAATGTGCTGCCTTAGGTTTTCGACATTATAGTATACATAGTACTGTGTGCTGGACTAGGTTTTTCAATATGGCCGACAGAGGTCACACGCTGGGCAGGGAGATCGCCAATCCGTGTTATTGACTCTATGATTTTAACCCCTAGTTCGACTCTGTTGGGGGGTTAGTGCCGTCAGTGTACCTCATGTTGTGCACTGTAGGCATTTAGTAAAGGTTCTTTACAGCGTCCCTTCTGCCCCTAGCTGCAACCTCTTTCATTCCTGTTAGTGTACCTCCATTCATGTTATCTTTCCTAACAACTATTTCATATTGCAACTGCAAGGTTTGCCTCCCGTTACACCTTTCAAACCTGCCTACTCTCAATTTCCTTTCCAGCGCTAAATGACCTCTTAGGTCCCAGTGCTTGGCCATTGGCCTAAACTCTGTATTCCATTCCAACCCGTAGTTCGAAAATCTTGAGTGAAATGGGTTTCAGTTTTATTTATTTATTTATTTTTTTTTTTTTTTGCTGCATTATGTTGTAGGGAGGTATTATGCGTGAATAACCCTAGCAAATGACCGACCCCGCCAAACTTTGTGGACGTCATCAACTGTCAAAGGAACCGTCTAAACTTTGAATGACATCTCGGACTTAGGTTCAGTTAGCGAGTTCATGAATGCTCCAAGTTTACTAATGATACTGGTTAACCCATTGTATGAGATTTGCATTTAAGAATTTAAAAAGAACCTTATACAGAAGAAGGGAAGCTATAAGGTCCTTCGTCCAATCTTTCTTCAAAATGAGAGAGAGAGAGAGAGAGAGAGAGAGAGAGAGAGAGAGAGAGAGAGAGAGAGAAAATTGCGATCTCTTGCGAAAGTATAATCCTCTTATAAGTTATTAAACTCAAATAGTAGGCAGAGTGTTTTAGAGGCCGTTGTCGTTAAAACTTGAGCGTCCAGGAGACGCCAGACCCGTTTGGTTATTGCAGGGTTATTGAGAATCTTTCAGCGGGAAGACGGAAAAATAAGGAATTGGATTAGGAAGAGGGAGAGGAGGAGAAGGAAAGTAAGAGAGGAAGTGTGCAAAAGAGAAAAGGAAGATGAGGGGAGCAGGAATTAAATGAGGGAATGAGTCACAAAAGCGGATAACGAAATATAATTATGCACATGAAACTGTTTCTTACAAAAGCACAGAAAGATTATCTTAAATGACTAAGCATTTAGCAATGCACTGTTGGGGACTCGAACTTTTGTTATGACGTCAAATAATAAAAAAAAAACTAGAAAACCTGGAGCTAAAAGTCTCGTTGATTATTAAAAAAATTTCTTTTACCAATAAGTAAGTCCTTTGAGGGACAAGTTCTTTACCGGTAGGAAAATTAATTTTCTCACTCGACCCGCATTAAAAGGTTACCTAATTATGTTTAGAAAAACGATAATTATATCTCTGAAAAAGTGACCTCCACTTGGCATTCGTAAAATTCATGTGAAACTTTTAATTTTTTTTATGTACTTTAGCCTCCACATAAAATTTTAAAACCAAAATCCCTATTTTATTGATTATAAAAATAATCCATATTAATGACTGAAATGCAAATTTTTAAAAATACATCGTTTTAGCAAAGTTCGTCATCGTTGCTAATGACATAAGGCGCAAAAAAAAAAAAAAAACACCAAACATGAATGTCAAAATTCACCAAAATTTTAATTCGTTGATGCCTATTAGCTAATTCGTTTTTTCTATATTTTAGCATCATAAAGTTATGATATGATATGATATGATATATGATATGATATGACTTCTAAACATCACTGATAAATCTGACACATTCCGTCTGCCCAAAATCAGGATCATTTAATTTCATTGCACATGAAAATCCACGTCAACGTGTTGATTATTTCGAATTCTTTCATTGAACATCACTAATCTAAAATAATTCCTGAATTACTGTAAGATACCAAGAAGCAAAACAGTGGAGGGACAGATAGACAGGATCTGAAGCAATGAAAATGGAGAGATAGACAGGTTTAAAAGTAATAAAAATTTACGGATATACAGGATTAAAGCAATAAAAATGACGGCTATACAGTATAAAAATAAGAAAAAATGGATAGATAGACAAGATTTAGAAACTATAAAAATGGATAGTAGACAGGATTAAAGCAATAAAATCTGACAGATAGACAGGATTAAAATCAACAAAAATGGACAGATAGACAGGAGTAAAATCAATAAAAATGGATAGATAGACGGGATTAAAATCAATAAAAATGGACAGAAAGACAGGATTAAAATCAATAAAACTTGACAAATAGACAGGATTAAAACAGTAATTAAGGACAGATATAAACGATTAAAACAATAAAAATGGACAGATAGACACGGTTAAAAGCAATAAAAATGGACAGATAGACAGGATTAAAAATGATAAATAAGGGAAGTTAGACAGGATTAAAGAAATAAAAATTGACAGATAGGCAGGATTAAAATCAATAAAAATGGACAGATAGACAGGATTAAAGCAAAAAAAAATTGACAGATAGGCAGGATTAAAATCAATAAAAATGGACTGATAGATAGGATTAAAACAATAAGGACAGATAGACAGGATTAAAACAGTAAAAATGGACAGATAGGGTTAAAAGCAATAAAAATGGACAGATAGACAGGACCAAAACAGTAAGAATTGACAGAGAGGATTAAAGCAAAAATGGACAGATAGACAGGATTAAAGTAATAAAAATTAACAGATATACAGTATAAAAAATAAGAAAAAATGAACAGATAAAATTAAAGAAATAAAAATGAACAGATATACAGTATCAAAAATAAGAAAAAATGGGCAGATAGACAGGATTAAAGTAGTAAAAACTGACAGATAGACAGGATTAAAGCAATAAAAATTGATAGACAGACAGGATTAACTGTTCAGTCCTTATGGGTTTAGGTTAACATCGCATCGAAGTATTCTCTATCAAACGAAAACAAAGCTCATGTAAATCACAAACCCACAAACTGAGCAAACGACCACAGTACCGACAGTAGCAAAAAGTTGCAGCCAACGAGACAGTTTTCATCTTCGGGCAAAGCGTACTGGCTACGAATTTCCACCCCCTTCCACTTTTTTTTTTTTTTTTTTTTTTTTTTCTGGCAATCCATTTTTATCCCCTGGCCACTTGCTTAATCTTCCGCTTTCGTGCGGCCTGGCTGAAATTAGCGTGTCAACTCGAGATTTTTTTGTGCAATGGAGTCGACGACAGCCTTTCCTGCGTTGTCGTACTGTCGGATTTGACATGTTAATGCTTTTTATAAGCATATTGCCTAGACTAGAGGCTAAGAGCTTGTTGAGATAATTCGTGGAAGTCGGGTAATTAGCATCTCAAAACGGTGATCCCATCTACAGTTGTTGAATAACTTTCTAGTGCTATGAGACCAGGTTTACTTTAATATTGTTTCCATTCTTTTTGCAAGCTTTTTAAAGTTTTGGTGAAATATGAAATGATATTTGTCCCGTTACAATATTTAAACTTGCTGATGATGTATTAATATTTTCTGTCCCTTGAAGTCATTTTCAAAAACATGGTCTGATTGTTTACCCAGTTTTTTTTTCCCGTTGGTTATGGACAATCGAAAACAAAGAAAGTCTTAAGAGACCTTGAAGACAGGGATTTCTTCCTAAACAGAAATTGACCCTCCTAGTTTGAGATAATTACTGCACAGATCTGTCTGTACCAGGTGCTGTACTGCCGCTTGAGAATTCACCAAAGGGTGACACATAAGAACGTCGCCCCATAAGCAGTATCATTATTCTAAAAGCGTCAGTCTATAATATTTATTTATTCTAGGGATATTAAATGGGCACCCATTTTGTTATAGATGAAGTTAAATATATAGTTCAAAGATGTGGATCTTTTGCAGATGAGTCATAAAAAAGAACAATGAATACGCGACAAGTAAGAGAAAATTCTGTTTTTTTCTTTCAAGGGATTTTAAGCAAGAATTTCTATTCTGCGACTTCATATCTGGATACAGGAAGACTAAGATACACATTAAACCGAAGCTAATTATGTATACATTTTAGAATTGGGTAATGAATCTATGCTGGCTTGTTTTATGTATTAAATTTAACCTCAATACAGTAGTCACAAGATGAATGTCATGGGAAAAGACGCCTCATGTTTTACCTCGCCAGTCTTTGTAAAAAATGCAAGTACTCGTTATGTACGTGCATATATACATACATACACACATTTTTAACTTGCAAATGAGTAAATGAATCGAATGTGAAAATATTTCATAATATACTAAATGATATATTCTGTGAATTAGTGATATTTCTGGAGCAGGAAATGTTTTGCCACATAAAAGTAGTAAAAGTAGCCACGAAATGTTTATTTGAAAATTCAGGAACATTTCTTCGACTCATTCTGTGACTAAATAAAATAAACCTTTAATATTAAAACGTTAATCAGCGATTCCTTCAAGCGGAGCCACTTGAAAACTCCTGATTACAAAACTCAGTTATCATATTTAAGTTATCAAATCAAAAACCTCTGAACGAATGACGAAAATAAAATTTGCAAGGCCGTCGTTATCATTCCACGGACAGATTGGCCAAATTTCACGATAAAGTTTTCTTTTCCAATTCACCTTGTTAGTGCTAATGATATCTATTCTCTTTTCATTTTTGGGGCGGGCGTTGGTTTATAAGCGACGCTGAAGCGTGCTACTTCATTGGATTTTAAACTTGGTATTGCTGTCCCGTGGAAATAAGAATATCTTTTGTCACTCATTCTTCCTTGTCTAAGAACCTCTTACATAAAGTCATTTTTGGTTGCTGTTTTCCTATGCTTTTCTTTAGTTCTGAACGAGATACTTCATCGCAGAAGCTGTTGACAGGCAAAATTCTTCTCATCGCCTAGCCTTCCTCAACCTCTCTCTCTCTCTCTCTCTCTCTCTCTCTCTCTCTCTCTCTCTCTCTCAGAAGCTATTGACAGGCAAAGTCTTCTCACTGCCTGACCCCCTCCACCCCCACCTCTCTCTCTCTCTCTCTCTCTCTCTCTCTCTCTCTCTCTCTCTCAGAAGCTACCGACAGGCAAATTCTTCTCATTGCCTAATCCACCCCCCACCCTCTCTCTCTCTCTCTCTCTCTCTCTCTCTCTCTCTCTCTCTCTCTCTCTCTCTCTCTCTTCTGTTTTTGTTCGGTTTGATTTCCTCTACCTATTCGTAGGAAATAGAAAAAAAATGCTGGATTTGAAGGAAAAATATATTGGTGACAATAGAAGTCTATGCTTCGATAAAAAGAGATTATTAAATTCGAGTCATGTAGAGGCTCCTTGAGATGAATTTGTATTTCGAATTAATTTCTGAAATGTTACTGGTAAACAGTATTAGAAAAAGTACTTCAAAATATATCATGTAGAAGTGGCTTGGTTTACGCAATATTAATTTTTTTTGTGATTTAAGGTCTTGTTGGTAAATATCGTAGAATTCGTCGTAATAGTGATAATAGTTTCTGATATCGTTTCAGTGTTAGTTTTTTATGATAAAAGCAGTCGTTAAAAGATTGCTTGCTATTTCTCGCCGTGGAAGTAGGCAGGATACTGAAGCCTGTTGTGTAGAATCACTCAAAACTTTTGCATCTGTATTGCGCAAGGAGCCTTATAGGTCCCAGCGCTTGGCCTTTGGCCTAAGCTCTATATTCCATTCGATTCCATTCCTTTGAAAGGAACACAACCCTTTCGGAGTCATTTGAAAGAGCATATCTATTCGCCAAGCACATTGAGTAGTTGTAAATAGGAAGGCCTCAAGAAATAATCAGTAAGGTGACGGTGATGATAATGATGATGTTATGGATATAAGCATTGCTTAGACTTTTTGGCAGTGAATCCAAGTTACAACCAAGACATTCTTTGCAGAAAGATACAAGCCGTACTTTATAATTCCAGAGAGAGAGAGAAAGAGGAAATGTTCTGCCATTCCTTCCTCGAGTAAAGAAGGATAAGAACTCACAAACTAGGTGGCCGGTGGCAGCAGATATGCTATGGAAACATGATATCGTATTATTCGGTTCATACTTTTTTTTATACAATCAGACACATCACTGTGGCAACTGAGACATGTAGCCAGTGGAGTTGCTGACATACACGGAATGCCGCAGACATCACGGTCTCTTCATGTCTATCGATTAGCGATCCAAGTTAACAGATCATTGTGGCTATTACAAAGATACATGTATAGAATTTTTCAGCTCCTAAGGAGTTTGAATTGCCTGCAAATGTTTCAACACTTCGTTACTTAGGAGTAGTTATTTTCTTCGTGTGGAGACTGTAAGACGGAAACCATTTTTTCTTCAACGATAGTAATTTCCGTTACTTCAATACTTTCCTATTGCTCGGGATATTAATTATAATAAATCTCGTCCGAGAACGGCTTCTTGCCAACATTTTATCGAAACAAACTTTGTGATGAACCCAAAAATCGTTCTTTCACTCCAGCTTTCATTCCCATTCCCATAAAGGCGACCTCCCTAAAGGCTTCCGGTTAGATAGTTTGAAGTCTCGTCTTAATGTAAACAGTGAACTCGTGAACTCCAGTGGTTAAAGTGAATTCGTCTAATTATCCTTTAATTCAGACTGTATCTCCTTTTTAGGCCTCGTCAGTGATGTGATCGTAGCTTAAAATGTGTAAGTTTCCAATGCTCTCTCTCTCTCTCTCTCTCTCTCTCTCTCTCTCTCTCTCTCTCTCTCCACGTATTCCTAATCGGCCTTCCATTAAGGCGAAAGAGAAACTCGCCCTATATTGCCTCGATTATTCTCGGGTATCGGCGGCACTCGGCTGTCGCATATTGTGCTCAGTTCCCCATTTGCTCTTTGGTGTTATTTGAATCAGTCTTATTCTGTTGCTGTCTGAGGTGTTTTCTAGCTTTCGCCAGGCTTACATTTGGTCAGCCACAATTGTATTTTGGTGGAATTGATATTTTAAAAACACTTATTGTTGTAGAATAAATGAATCTGTTTCAATCCATTCGTTTTTGTTGGTATTTTCTATTTCTTTGTTGAATTTCTTTCCATCTTTGGTCAAAGTCGACATAATATCTTAATATGTGGAGCTTCAGTATGCTGAACCTAATTATTTTATAGCTCATACTGCACTTCTTCATTAACCCTCTAGGCATCGTAAACAGTTCATTGTCATAACACGAAGTGTAAGATATTCCTTCGATTTTCTTGTCTTATAGGTAGCTGTCAAGGACAGAATTTCTCATTCCAGTCCTGAGCGTTATTCTCTGTAAATGATGGGCTCTTATACAGTGTATCATGAAAGGAGCTGTCAGTGTCACCTACATGAAAGTTCCTGGCACGAAGGTTTGGTAAGTTATATTCCACTTAAATATTTGGAGTCCGGGGCTGTTAGTGAAGGCTCGATGGTATTATCATGGATCTAGTTCTCTGTTACTGACTGAGCACTTCCGACTATTTTGCCATGAAAATCAACATCTCAATAAATCAATATATTACAAGTACCGAACTGAACATGACTTTCCAGCTTATGAGACATCTGGAATCGCAATTAACCCAAAATCCGTGAAAATATTTAGTATGATCACAAATTTTATCTTGACTGCACTAAGGAAAGCCATTCAAGTCGGGGCTGCAAAGCTACCAGGATTTGACTTGTGACACAGGTCGGTATAACACGGTACACAGACCAGTTACGAGGATGCCTCAAGTTGAAGGCGAGTGATCTGGCAGAATTTCTGAAAGACGCCATGAAGTAACACGAATACCTATATTTACAAAGAGGCATAATGATAATCTGAAAACGGTTAGACAATAAACAGCAGTCTCTTCTTTGGTGGTTCTATATACGAGTATATCATATTTCTTTTTTGCCTATCTGCCTTTTCTACCTTATAGGTTAAAGTTGCGAAATTTAATAATGTGTAACGTTAAAGCAAAGCCACTTTAAAAGTCCTTTGAGACTTTACAGTCTTTGTTTAACTTGTCACTTGAGATTACCTATCCAGAGACACTTAGCTTTTCCAGATGACCTTGACAGATTGACGGTTTTCGCAACAAAGACTTCTGAGGTTCTTTCTCATAAACTCATGGCACTTTATTGTTTTCGTTTCTCAAGGGTATTTTCCCAGACGAGCAGAAATCACTAGCATACTGTCTATTTCAACGGGCTGCTTAAGTTGTGCTAACAAAAATGACTGGCTTTCTATCCTCCCTTCATTGTTTTATTCTGTTAAAAAAGTCGATCTTTGGTCCCGACATAAGTTACCTTGAATCTTGTCGTCTGCCTCATTATAGCTTCAAGTCCCAGAAAATCCGTCGGGTGCCTAAGATTCTCATTTATATGCAGCCAGTTACATTCAAGGTAGTCTAATGGAGTTTGCGTTCTCTGATCTTCGTCCTGTTGCATTGCCAGTTCCGAAGGTGTCTTCTGGTCGTCAAACTTATTCAAGTTCCAAACTGATTTGCGCGTTGCTTTTGACTCAGCTAAACATTAAACTTTTATGAATAAACTGCACAGCTCACAATCTCATTGCCAGTCTCTTAAGCAAACAAACCTATAGAACTGTCGTTTACGGGTATTCCGGAAAGCCTACACCAGGTGTTCCTCAGAGTAGTATTTTGGTACCTTCATTATTTTGTCTGAGTTAGATCCATCATTATCCTCGTTATAAATAATGCAAAGTGAAATTGATGTAACCATTAATGGACGGAGAGGTGTTGGCACACAAGGTCTGATTAACTTACTGAAGTATTAACATATTCCAGCCCCGTGATGCCAAATGCATAAGTAAGAGTTTACTATTTCCTGTCAAAGTCACCATTCCTTGTCAAAGAACGAACGTTTTCCCTTTGAATAATACAATTAAATATTAGTTTATTTCAAGTCAGTTATGTTCCTGCGTCCAAAGAAAGTATTTCGACTCTCCGAGATCTTTTACAAAATCACTAAAAACAGCGTCGAATGATCTAAAAGATCTGAAGTATATAGATCTTGAGCGAAGATTGAAAAAAATATTCAAAGATTTTTATGAATTCCAATTTCGTTAGATCTCTCTCTCTCTCTCTCTCTCTCTCTCTCTCTCTCTCTCTCTCTCTCTCTCTCTCTCTCTCTCTCCCCTTTGATTAGCCAAGCGTCTTTGATGTTCAATGCTTTGAGCTTATTTTGAAAGTTCCTTTGAAAACCCAAGAAGAATCTCTCTTGACTCAATATATGTAAATAAAAAAAGCTTTAAAAAAAATCATATTCGCTGTATTTGTGTTTCACCTTAAAGACTGAGATTCAATTCCCGTAGAGCCGTTACAAAAGTCCCTTTGAAAACATAAGACAAGATTTTTACCTCCTTGACAATATTATCAGCAGCGTACCCACCTCTCTCTCTCTCTCTCTCTCTCTCTCTCTCTCTCTCTCTCTCTCTCTCTCTCTCTCTCTCTCTCTCTCTCTCTTTATGTAAGTGTGTGTGTTCTTTATTTATGTGTCTTTAAGAGTTGTAAATGTTAAAGACTCAGGCAAAATAATTTCTAGGAAAGATAAGAGTTCCTTCGTAAATGTTTAAACAAAGACGAAAAAGAATTCTGGCTATTGACAATAGAAGGGAAAAAAGGATGAAAGCAGAAATGAACTTAAGAATTCTGAATCTTTTAGCAGCAGCTTAAAGTATTCAGATAACTTTTATCCGTGAAACTGAACTATTTTGAATCCTTGCTCTATAATCATGAATTTTGAAGTCAGAATCCCTGCTATATAATCATGAATTATGAAGTCAGAATCCCTGCTATATAATAATAAATTTTGAAGTCAGAATCCCTGCTATATAATCATGAATTATGAAGTCAGAATCCCTGCTATATAATCATGAATTACGAAGTCAGAATCCCTGCTATATATTCGTGAATTATGATGTCAGAGTCCTATCTGTATAATCATGAATTATGAAGTCAGAATCCTTGCTATATAATCATGAATTAAGAATTCAGAATCCTTGCTATATAATCATGAATTATGGAATCAGAATCCTTGCTATATAATAATGAATTATAAAGTCAGAATCCTTGCTATATAATCATGAATTATGATATCAGAATCCCTGCTGTATAATCATGAATTATGAAGTCAGAATCCCTGCTATATAATCATGAATTATGAAGTCAGAATCCTTGCTATATAATCATGAATTATGAAGTCAGAATCCTTGCTATATAATCACGAATTTTCAAGTCAGAATCCTTGCTATATAATCATGAATTATGAATCAGAATCTTTGCTATATAATCATGAATTATGATGTCAGAATCCATGCTATATAATCACGACCTATTAAGTCAGAATTCTTACTGTATTTCCCCAGCAATAATGCATAGTCCCCCCGTTTCTTATTTCCGTTGCTATACTCCTCTGCTTTCACCTTCCAAAGGGGCGGCATCCCCTAGTATAAGTGAACCCATCCTCTTAAAAAATCCCTTTCTGCTTCCTTGAAACTTCAGCTAACTCCGGACGCGTCGTCCTGGCAGTGGTGAGGTGAAACGTGAGGTTCATTGTCAATACCCACCCTCCAACGAGAGACTTGTTTTTGTCAACTTAAGATTGTTTCAGTACTATTGAACAACCTTTCAACCTTCCCCCCTACGCGTTCAATGGTTCTGACAATACTGGAGTAGTGGTCAATAATATATAATGTGTAGGGGCACCCTAGCACGTGCTTTTAAAGTTCGTCAATTTTCTTAAATCAGGAAATGAAAATAATTTTACTTCACAAATCAAAAGTACAGCATGCATTAACACAAACGAGCGCTTCAAGACGCTGTTTGGAATTGTGAAAGAAATGACAAAAACGGTTCAAGCACGCATGAAATGATTTATATACACATCTTGACACTGAAATCTCCCATACGAAATGCGATTGATATGTCAAAAAACGCTCGAGGCTCAGAAAATTGGCAGTAGTTATATAGCAAGGATTATGATTTCATAATTCATGATGATGTAGCAAGGATTCTGATTTCATAATTCAATATTATATATCAAGGATTCTGACTTCATAATTCGTGATTATATAGCAGGGATTCTGACTTCATAATTCATGATTATATAGCGGGGATTCTGACATCATAATTCATGATTATATAGCAAGGATTCTGACTTCATAATTCATGATTATATAGCAAGGATTATGACTTCATAATTCATGATGATGTAGCAAGGATTCTGATTTCATAATTCATGATTATATAGCAAGGATTCTGACTTTATAATTCATGATTATATAGCAGGGATTCTGACTTCATAATTCGTGATTATATAGCAGGGATTCTGACATCATAATTCATGATTATATAGCAAGGATCCTGACTTCATAATTCATGACTGTATAGCAAGGATTCTGACTTTATAATTATACTTGTTTATCGAGTGTCGAAACTACCTTTGTTGCTGTTAGCAAACGGAAGGTATAAGACTTTATTATGCCATTTTTAATGTAATGTAGTCAGGTTGATATTATAAAGAAATGTTTAATATTTTACTGTGTCTAAACGAAGCAGGATATGATCTATAATGGGATGTCAAGGAATCAGTCATTAAGTCTTCCAGTTTTCTTGTCCCTCGGTAAACGTTGTCATGCATTTTAGGAAAATCATAATTTTACCGTGGTGGGAGTCCTATCTATCCATCTATATCTATATAATATATATATACAGTGCATATATATATATATATATATATATATATATATATATATATATATATATATATATATATATATATATATATATATAAGTATATGAAAATATATATGTGTGTGTGCTTTTGTATTTTCATAAAAGTAATCCCTTCAGGCTACCTTGTGAGAAATTTTTAATAATAATAATAATAATAATAATAATAATAATAATAATAATAATAATAATGATAATAATAATAATAATAATAATAATAATAATAATAATAATAATAATAATAATAATAATAATAATAATAAGCCATACAACCGGTAAAGGCTCTCTCAGTGTTTAACCCAAATCACTTTACAATACTGTAAATGGCCGTTTTAGCATAGGCTACATTCTCATAAATAAGCTTTCACAGCAATCCGCTTCTGTCGACAGTAATAAAATTTTAAATATATATAGGCTATATATATATATATATATATATATATATATATATATATATATATATATATATATATATATATAATATATATATATATATATATATATATATGTGTGTGTGTGTGTGTGTATGTATGTATACAGTATATATACTAGATATACATCTAGATATATATCTATATATTTATATATATACACTTAATATAAATATATATGTATATATATATATTCATATATATGTGTATATATATGTATATTCATTTGTTTCTAGGTGTTTCAAGCTACCTTAATTCATTAAGATTTTTCTAAAACACAGATACGAAAAATGGATAGTGGCATAATACCCGAAATCCTGGTATTGAGAGATATTGGTTCATTTGGCGTACATAATCCCCAGCAATCCTCGCAGTGAAGGTTCAATCCGCTTGTATTAAAACCAGCAAAAAGTCTCTCTCTCTCTCTCTCTCTCTCTCTCTCTCTCTCTCTCTCTCTCTCTCTCTCTCTCTCTCTCTCTGAGAAATTACAGATTTATTTTAATGCGAGATATTCTGGGTGCAGTAGATCACTTATACATAATGCGTAAAAATTCACCGCCCATTCCTGATTAATAATGTAACTTATTTTCCTATTTGGGTGAATAATAATAATAATAATAATAATAATAATAATAATAATAATAATAATAATAATAACTGTTATTACTGTTATTATTATTATTAAAATTATTATTATCTAGGTCTTTCTCCTCAAGATCGAGAACGTGATATGTTGTGTATCAAGTCCTCAATAATATTCATGGTATTCTTGTTGATTTTATATAAAAAAAAGTTACAAAAGCTTTCGAACAAGAATACCATTGAATATTATCGTGGACCTGCTACACAGCATTATTATTATTATTATTATTATTATTATTATTATTATTATTATTATTATTATTATTATTACTCTCTGTTCATTCTAACTGGCAAAAAAGGGACAGAAGGGAGGGGAGCGTCATTTGTATAGTAATTGAAGAATATCGCTCTTCTCCCCGTATTTAGCACTACCCCTGCACCCCAAAGGCATTTTAACTGACACCCTACTTAGTTACTACAACACACTCGCACCTTCCAGTTCCTAGGTCGTAGGGGTCCGAGTTGGCAAGTCACCTTTAAGATGGCATGGAAAGACTCGGATAAAGATTTGCATTGTATTTTTATGGACATATTTCTCTTGCGTCCGTGTGTACATCCACGCATGCTTAGGTAGAGAAGTACGGATAACATGTTTGTTTTGTGATGCTTTATATTTCGCATATAACTGCGATTACACACACACACACGCTCGCTCGCGCACGCACACACACACACCGATATACAGACAGTGTATATATACAGTATATATATGTATATATATACACTCAAAAGTACTTGAACCGTATATAAAGCATCTACATTTGATCAGGACACCAAGTTTTGGGGCAAAGAGTAATCTCCATAAAGTAATCTCCATAACAGGGCCAATGAAATCCAACACACAAACAATGACCTAAGTATGATCAAACACTACCAACAGCGTCCGTTTATATCTAATCACTCTTTGCACTCATAAATAAATTGTTATTATCGGCTTAGGTATTTTTGAGCAAGTACACATAAGCACTTATCTTTACTTGGTCCATTAATCCTTATAAATAAAAAATATGTCTTTTCCGCTGATGAACGAGGACGGACGAATGGGGCAGCACCATCAAAACCAGTCATGCCATTGTTGTCCCAAGCAGTGAAATGCGTACCTGGTATTTATTCGACTGTGGTGAATCGGTACAAGGGTGGAAAAAGCATGGACTTTATGAGAACTTTATGAGGACTTTATGAGAACGGAGAGGGAAACGAATAAGAGGCCTGGTGTAGACCTCTGTACTTGTCACAACCACGCGATTGTCAATTTTGTCACTCATCTTAGGGGGTTTCAGTTGGGTGGGGGAGCCAAGAGGTCCACGCCAGGCCAACTAATAGGTTAGTGGTGAATAATTTACACGAGGTCAGACAATACACTCACAAATATATACATACATACAAATATAAATAAATGTACAAATATATACACATATGAATATATATACATATATATATATATATTAAAAGTACATATATAAACATATATAGATATATATTATAAATATATATATATATATATATATATTGTCACGATGCGTATCAAGTACCTGGTTATTACACAACTAATCTCAAGATTCAAAAATATACCTCACTTCAGCCAGATACCTGAACTCTCATAACATTAATTGTTACGACTGAGTACTCTAAAGGTAACAGTGATCCCTTAAGAAAAACTTATTTATTAATCACTTGAAAAATCAAACTAAGTTCGTCAGAATATGTGTGAGGTATAAAAATTAAACTAGAAATCTTCTAGAGTAAAAGGGCATCACTCCATCAAAAACTCTAACTGTTTCCCTGGTCTTAATTCACTTTAGCAAAACTAAAAGAACAAAACATGTTTATCACTTTGCCTTATGCACACAAATCAATCCTATTCACTGGTGATCAATAAATGAAACACTGTTTTTCTAAAAATGTTAAATACAAAAATTTATTTTCAGATTCAAAGTTTATAACTAGAATTCACAATTAATTAGAATTCACAATCTGAAAAATTTACTATTAGTTGAAAATAACACAAAACTCAATGAATTCTTGAATTAAATTATGAAACAAAACTAATTCACAAAAACTTTATCAGAATTTAAATTAATCAAGTAAAATTTAAACTATCAAGAATTACTCAAGATTTAAAAGAAAATCTCAATAAATGAAATTAAGTATGCAATGTTAAATTAAGTATGCAATGTTAAATTAAGTATGCAAAGTATGCAATGTTAAATTAAGTATGCAATGTTAAATTACCAAGAAATATTTACAATGCTATGTAAATAAATGTTACATCACAAACATAAAAAATGTGAAAATATAAAGAAATTGTAAATAGAAAAACACACAAAATACACGTAAGATTTATCAATAATGATTTCACTTGTTCAAAATTTCCTAACTTATCACACCATAACCTCCTAACTTATCATACCATGGTATCAATAAGTAAAATTTCACGTTACCTTACACAACTTGTGAAAACCTCTGTAAATCACTTGCTGCAGCTGCGTTACACAATACACACTTTTTTACCAGGCGCCGTTAAATAAATAACTTTGCTAAATTCAGATCTCAAAAGTTAATGTTAAAAGTGACCACAAAAATTTACGTTAAAAGTAATCTCTTCCTAATTAGGAATGAGAGAGAGAGAGAGAGATGGAACCAAATCGACTGGTCTCAGAAATCAGAATGAAACAAATTTTAGGATTCCAGTAATACGTGAAACAATTACATGATGTCATTAAAGCATTTTGGGTACGAGATACAAAAGTTCTAGAAGCAGGAGGTGACGTCATTAAAGTGTTTTGGGTGCGAGATACAATGGAGAAGCTTCTAGAAGGAAAGTTACGTCATCCCAGCAAAACGTTTTGAACGCATCTTACAAAACATGACGTAATTGATCAGGACACGTATTCTTTCTCGCAAAGTGGCGTACGTGACTCAAACAACGCATGCAACAACATGAAATCACTCGTCTTGAGCCCGTATGGGACGAATTGGCGTTTGTTTTGCAAATCTGTCATCGCTAACCCAAAACAAAGCGTTCCCTCTTATCTGAACTGATGACAACTGAAATGACACACACACGTGTTCACATACTACGCTTTTACCAAGAAAGATATTCGTTCTAAATTACGTTACTATTAAAATTATAACAACAATTCTAAATTACGCTATCAAGTAATCATTAGTACTTTTGAGATCTGATGTCAAACTAAATATGACACTTCAACAACCATTATCATTAAACATAACACATGAAAAAGTAAATGTCAAAATTATAGGAGGATATACGTATTACAAGGCAACATCATGAAATTCCTCCCCGAGAAGATTACTTATCCCGGTTTGAATCCAACGATTCACAACGGGATAAATAATCTGCTATGACATTATCTTTTCCTGAAATGTGTTTAACACTTACATTATATGGTTGCAGGCATAAAGACCACCTGGTCAGTCTCATATTATTATTTTTCATCTTATTGATGAATGAGATTGAGTTGTGATCCGACAATACTAAAATTTCTTCATTCCTAGGTCGGTTCACATACACTTCAAACTTTTTCAATGCTGTGATTAATGCTAATGTTTCTTTTTCAATTGTTGAGTATGTTTTCTGGTGCTTTTTCAACTTTGAAGACATAAAACATACTGGATGTAAGATTCCGTTGTCATCTTTTTTGAAGTAGAACAGCTCCAATTCCACAGTCGGATGCATCAACTTGTATCACAAACTTTTTATTGAAGTCTGGAGCTTGAAGCACTGGTCTTGAAGTTAATATGGCTTTAACCTTATCAAATGATTCTTGACATTCTGGAGTCCAATCAAACTTTCTTTTAGGACTGGTTAAGTCAGTTAAGGGAGCTACTACGGCTGAGAAATTTGGACAGAATCGGCGATAAAATCCAGCCATGCCCAAAAATCTTTGTAGCTGTTTCCTTGTAGTAGGAGGGGTAGCCTTACGGATACCTTCTACATTAGCGTCAATAGGAGCGAGAAGGCCTTTTCCAACTTCAAATCCTAGATAATGTACAGTTGCCTTTCCAAACTCACTTTTTTGTAAGTTGATTGTTAGTCCTGCTTCCCGTAATTTCTTGAACACTTTTCTTAATATCTTCAGATGTTCTTCCCATGTATTAGAATAAATCACAATGTCATCAAGGTATACACCTACTCCTTCTATTGATCCTAGTAGTTGATCCATCACTCGCTGGAATGTTGCAGGTGCATTCATCAGACCAAACGGCAAAACAGTGTATTGATACAGTCCAAAAGGAGTAATGAAAGCCGACAGCAACTTAGCATTCTCATCTAACGGAATTTGATAATATCCTTTCAACAAGTCTATCTTGGAAACAAATTTGGCTTGCCCAATATTATCAAGTAATTGATCAATAAGAGGCAAGGGATAATTGTCAGCCACACTGATGGAATTCAGTTTCCTATAATCAGTACACATCCTAAATGAGCCATCTGGTTTCTTCACTAACACACAAGGAGAACTATAATGACTTGAACTGGGTTCTGCTAATCCATGCTGCAACAAATATTCAACTTCTTTCTTCAAAACATCTCGATGAAAAGGCGATAAGCGATAAGCTCTCATTTTAAAAGGTTTTCCATCTTCTCTGATCTTTATCTCATGCTTTGTCAGATTGGTACACCTAGGTACATCTGCAAAAATTTCAGGGAAACTTTGAATAACTTCACTTAATTCACTACTTTGCTCAGTACTCAGATGTTTTAGTTTATCTTCCAAATTTTCTAATATTGAAGAATTGTTCATCTTGTTTTCAGCTCCTAATTCGTAGCCGTCATCGTCCTCTGTAGATGAAGTTGTTTGTGTTATTGACACTGTTTCAGTTTTAGTCTCTGAGAAGTAAGGTTTCAAAAGATTCACATGTATCTTCCTCTGTCGTTTTCTTCTTCCTGGTGTTTCAATCACATAAGTTCGATCACTTAACTTCTCTATTATCCTATAAGGACCTTGAAACTTATTGGTAAGGGAAATCTTTTCACTGGTAAGAACACTAGAACTTGCTGTCCAATACTAAAATTTCTTAGCTTAGTTTTAGCATCATATTTCCTTTTCATTTTCTCTTGACTTATTTTCAAATTTTCTAAAGAGAATTTTCTAATTTCTCTTAATCTTTTCCTCAAGTTCTTCACATATTCTCCTTGGATTTCCTCTTGATTTTCTTCCCAATTCTCTGCAAGAATCTTCAATGGACCTCTAATGTCTCGACCAAAAATCATTTCATTTGGTGAACATCCCATGCTTTCTTGATAAGCATTCCTAACTTCAAATAACATTAAAGGTAAACCAGCATCCCATTCTCTTCCTGATTCATTACAATACTTAGTTAACATACTTTTCAATGTCTGGTGGAACCTTTCCAAGGCTCCTTGAGTCTCTGGATGATAAGCAGTTGATAACTGTTGTTTTACTCCTAACAAGTTCATCACATCCTGGAATAATTTTGAAGTAAAGTTCGTTCCTCTATCACTTTGCACAATTTCTGGTATTCCAAACTTGGAGAAAAACTCCACCAACTTCTCAGCAATTACCTTTGCACTTATACTTCTTACAGGAATCGCCTCAGGATACCTAGTCACTGGACACATTAATGTTAATAGATATTCATTTCCTTTCTTTGTTTTCGGAAGTGGCCCAACCACATCTATAATTACCTTGCTAAAGGGTTCTCCTCTAACTTCTATGGGTTGCAGGGGGGCTTTCTGAATGGTTTCATTCGGTTTTCCAGCTATCTGGCACGTGTGACACACTCTGCAAAATTTGCTAACGTCCTTGCGAAGTCCAGGCCAGAAAAAATACTTCATAACCTTCTCAACAGTCTTCCTGATTCCCATATGTCCAGACTCGTGCGCTACTGCTACAACTTGTTTTCTCAATGGATATGGAATCAAAATTTGATGATATTCACCCCATTCAGCATTTCCTGGTATATCTGCAGGTCGATGCTTCCTCATTAGCAATCCTTCCTTTAGATAATAACAGGTAGAGGTTTGTTGCATCTCTTCTTGATCAACAACTCTGAAGAACAAATCAGCCAACGTTGTATCCCTCTTCTGCAGTTTCATTAGCTTCTCTCTTGTCACTTGACCAACTTCAAGGGCTGAACTCTCCATATCTGCTAACTCTGCTTCTGTAGTTTCATTACCATCTTCAGGAACATTTTGACTACTCGGAGTCTCTTCAATAACAACAGGAACCTCTTCTTCTTGGGAAATCTCTTCATTACTAACACTAGGGAAACTTCACTTTCCTGGAACAGTTCTTCTAATCTTAAAGATCCTTCACTTGATTCTTCTGGTGCAGGTAAATCCTCAGTATTTTCACTTGCAGACATAGTTCTCTTCATACTCCTGGTAGTTACACAACTTGGAAACAGGTGGGGTTTTTCTTCTCTAAAGCTACTGTAGGACTAACCCTTAACGGTTTGTCTGTCACTATAGGACAAGGAACAAATGGTACACCACCAACTTCATTACCCAGTAAAACATGTACACCTTCAACAGCTAGTGAGTCCTTTACAGCAAAATCAACATTTCCTGTCACCAATTCACAGGACAAATGCAAGCGGCATATAGGAGTTACCTCTTCTCCTCCTATACCCTTCAAAATAACTGAATCTCCGGTGAGATTCTTCTCCAGCTGTGGGTGAGCACCACGAACTACCACACTATGGTTACTCCCCGTATCACGTAATACCTTGACTGGTACCTGCACACTTCCTCCTTGAGTTGTCAGCGTACCTTCATAGATATATGGCTTAAAAGCCTCCAAGCTGCTCAGCCACTCACTGCTTGAAGTTACATTTCCACTGGTTGCTAAACACTCTGCTTGTTTAGTCTCAGTCGTTCCCACACTGCTCTTCGTAGTTTGCTTCACCTGGTTACCTTTAACCACTTGACCAACTGGTTTGGTCTGCTGTTGTGTCTGATAACAATCTCGACTGTAGTGTCCTACTCTTCCACACTTGTAGCAGACAACATTAGTCTTCTGTATCTGTCTTGAAAACTGACTGGATGATGAGGATTTAACATTTAATTGCTGAGGGTGTTACCTGACTTTGTATTGGCATAGCCACTAGAAGGATTTCCAGTTGTAATGTTCCTGAAATTTGGATGAGATCTGAAACCTGTGCATTGTTGGTTCTGGTACTTGACATTATAATTTCTTTTGCTAGAAATTATATTAAAATCTTCGCTCAATGTAGCAGCTTTGTCAAGTTTTTAACCTCTCTCTCTCTTAAATAGGCTCTTATGTGTTCAGGAATTCCTCTAAGATATTGTTCTAGGACTACTAACTCCTCAAGTTCGTCCATAGATTTAACTTTAGCAGCCTCCAACCATCGTTTAAAACATCTTCTTACTTTGTAAGCATAATCCAAGAAAGTTATCTTGTCATCCTTTCTCAAAGATCTGAATCTTTCATTATAATATTCAGGGGTCATCTGGTAAACTTGTAGCACATTATGTTTGAGTACCTTGTACTCTTTACACTGATCAGCTGATAAGGCTAAATAGGCACTTCTTCCTTTACCAATGAGAACACTCTGTAACAAGACCGACCATTTATCTTCTGGCCATCCCATACCTGAAGCTACTTTTTCAAAGTGATCAAAAAACTCATCTGGGGCTTCTTCTGTAAATTTCGGAATTAACTTCTGCACTCTTACTACATCAAATACAGGGTCTGAATTACCTTGAGTAGGGTTAGACGGTATTACAGGTAATGTGGATCGAGCTTTTATTAACTCCATCTCCCTTTCATGTCTTGCTCTTTCTCTCTCCTCTTTTGCTCTTTCTCTTTCTTCTTTTGCTGCTTTTTCTTCTTCTCTTTCCTTTCTTTCTCTTTTCTCTCTATCTTCTTTTTCTCTTTCTGCTTGCATTTTCTCTCTGTCAGCCTGTATCCTCAGCTTAATCAAATTTTCTTCTGCTTCTATACGTCTAAGCTCTGCTTCTGCATCACTTTTCTCTTTCTTTTGTTCATGTTTATCTGTAAATTCTGCCTCAGCTGCATTCAACAATTCTTGCGCCTCACTTAACTCTTCATCTACTTTACCAGAGTCCATCAACGCTTGGATTGCAATATATTTGATTTGTGCCTTAATCATACCACTAGACACATTACCCCCACATGCTACTGCTAAAGCAATCCACTGTGCCTTAGTCAGGTTGGATTCAGATAACTCTTGGATGGAAGGAGCTGCTAAAAACCTCTGAACATTGAACAGAGCCATTTTCTCTAAGTTACTCAACTAAATAATTCACAATACAAAGCAAAAATAACTATGTGGTCACTCTCCTATCAAAATATATCCCTAACACCACCAGTATAAACCATAAAACCAGAGTGATATTTTGCTTTGTTCCACGGGTCTCTGGGCACCAAACAATATTATGTCACGATGCGTATCAAGTACCTGGTTATTACACAACTAATCTCAAGATTCAAAATATACCTCACTTCAGCCAGATACCTGAACTCTCATAACATTAATTGTTACGACTGAGTACTCTAAAGGTAACAGTGATCCCTTAAGAAAAACTTATTTATTAATCACTTGAAAAATCAAACTAAGTTCGTCAGAATATGTGTGAGGTATAAAAATTAAACTAGAAATCTTCTAGAGTAAAAGGGCATCACTCCATCAAAAACTCTAACTGTTTCCCTGGTCTTAATTCACTTTAGCAAAACTAAAAGAACAAAACATGTTTATCACTTTGCCTTATGCACACACAATCAATCCTATTCACTGGTGATCAATAAATGAAACACTGTTTTTCTAAAAATGTTAAATACAAAAATTTATTTTCAGATTCAAAGTTTATAACTAGAATTCACAATTAATTAGAATTCACAATCTGAAAAATTTACTATTAGTTGAAAATAACACAAAACTCAATGAATTCTTGAATTAAATTATGAAACAAAACTAATTCACAAAAACTTTATCAGGAATTTAAATTAATCAAGTAAAATTTAAACTATCAAGAATTACTCAAGATTTAAAAAGAAAATCTCAATAAATGAAATTAAGTATGCAATGTTAAATTAAGTATGCAATGTTAAATTAAGTATGCAAAGTATGCAATGTTAAATTAAGTATGCAATGTTAAATTACCAAGAAATATTTACAATGCTATGTAAATAAATGTTACATCACAAACATAAAAATGTGAAAATATAAAGAAATTGTAAATAGAAAAACACACAAAATACACGTAAGATTTATCAATAATGATTTCACTTGTTCAAAATTTCCTAACTTATCACACCATAACCTCCTAACTTATCATACCATGGTATCAATAAGTAAAATTTCACGTTACCTTACACAACTTGTGAAAACCTCTGTAAATCACTTGCTGCAGCTGCGTTACACAATACACACTTTTTTACCAGGCGCCGTTACGAAATAAATAACTTTGCTAAATTCAGATCTCAAAAGTTAATGTTAAAAGTGACCACAAAAATTTACGTTAAAAGTAATCTCTTCCTAATTAGGAATGAGAGAGAGAGAGAGATGGAACCAAATCGACTGGTCTCAGAAATCAGAATGAAACAAATTTTAGGATTCCAGTAATACGTGAAACAATTACATGATGTCATTAAAGCATTTTGGGTACGAGATACAAAAGTTCTAGAAGCAGGGAGGTGACGTCATTAAAGTGTTTTGGGTGCGAGATACAATGGAGAAGCTTCTAGAAGGAAAGTTACGTCATCCCAGCAAAACGTTTTGAACGCATCTTACAAAACATGACGTAATTGATCAGGACACGTATTCTTTCTCGCAAAGTGGCGTACGTGACTCAAACAACGCATGCAACAACATGAAATCACTCGTCTTGAGCCCGTATGGGACGAATTGGCGTTTGTTTTGCAAATCTGTCATCGCTAACCCAAAACAAAGCGTTCCCTCTTATCTGAACTGATGACAACTGAAATGACACACACACGTGTTCACATACTACGCTTTTACCAAGAAAGATATTCGTTCTAAATTACGTTACTATTAAAATTATAACAACAATTCTAAATTACGCTATCAAGTAATCATTAGTACTTTTGAGATCTGATGTCAAACTAAATATGACACTTCAACAACCATTATCATTAAACATAACACATGAAAAAAGTAAATGTCAAAATTATAGGAGGATATACGTATTACAAGGCAACATCATGAAAATATATATATATATATATAAAATTTTATGGTTGTCGACGGAAGTGGATTACAGTGAAAGCTCGTTTAGAAATTACGTCTGTTCGCTGATTCCCCAACATAATACTGACAAAGGCTGGATGATCCTCTGTTTAGAGACGCTCTGGCAGAGGTATTACAATTTTCTATCCTGGCAATTAATGCGATCCACGCTATGCTTCGATCCTCACAAATCCCGTACGAAGGATTCCCTGAGATTGCTGCTGACTTCTCACGAGTCTCTTTTAATTATCCTAAAAGGAGTCTTCGTCTAACATGAAAAAATTTCTCCTCAAATGCCTTTTTTTCTCAACTGAATCTGAAATCATAACATAGCCACTCTTTATTCTTTTTTATGAATGAAGTGGTACTGAATGACTGTAAACGAATTTTCATTTAATTTCTATACAGCCAATGCTATGCCCTGAAAAGAATTTGAAATGAACTTTTATGAAGTGAGTCTTTAAAAAATATTGAAATATTTCTCTTAACGTCACCATGGGTACTTCTGTCGTAAACTGTTGTTGCCCATATCTCTCTCTCTCTCTCTCTCTCTCTCTCTCTCTCTCTCTCTCTCTCTCTCTGATATTTTTGTTCTTAAAGACTCCTTTTCTAAAAACATTTTCAGTTCACCCACTCTTACTAATGACACGTGTTGCATGATGGAACTTACATTGATACGGAACCACAGTTCCTCTACCATTAGCGGATCCAGAAAAATTTCATGGGGGGTCCCACCAATTATCATATATATATACATACAGTATATATATATATATGTATATGTATATATATACATTTCCGCAATAGATTTTTTTACCATTTGTATGTTTCTCATTTATGTTATTATTATCTAAATCTTCAATATTATTATTTTGTCATTACTTTTCATGGGGGCGGGGGGGGGGGGGGCACGTGAACAGGTGCCACCCCTCTGGATCCGCTAGTGTCCTCTATTGTTTATTGTATTTTATCAATAACTGACCAATCCGACTTATCTTTAGTTCAAACTGATCAAATGTCCCTTTATTTACTCTGTGATTCAATTTATGGTTACTGTAGAACACTACTAAATTATTCTAAATGTTTGTCAATAAGTGACTCTCATTTCGACGTGTTGCTCTTGAAATGTATGTTATATAATGCTGAAAAAAGAGGTATTTTAATTTTAAAGTTTCACGTATCTAAACAAAAATGGTATTGCAACGTTTCTTTTTACTCTATTGCTTCATCATAATAAGATTTTTTTTCCTGGTGACAGGAGCAGGCTCCTGATCATTTGTAGGAATTATGGTACTAATTTTCATTCAGCAGATGTTGTGTTGTGTTCGCCTAACGCTGTACGTTTATGGAGTACTCGCTTAACACTAATTGTGGGTGAAAGCAAACGCCAATATAAAGTAGGTTCTTACAGTGAAATCTTGCGGAATGATGCAAAATAGAATAGGAGCACAAATTGGATGTAACCGACGGGACGATCTCTGGCTAAATAACTGAATGATTGTCCCGGAAGCAACAGTGTTGCCAAAATGGTGAGATATTATTATTGCCATGACGTACGTACATTAAGGAGGTCTATAGTTGCACATGAATATATGAATATCATTATTAAAGGAGGCATTTTAATGGTATATGAACCATTCAAGAGCTCTGCTTTGAAGGATGGGACTTCCCTTACTATCTTTCAAGGTAATGGCTTCAAGGTCTGTACAGAACAAGCATTAACTATCGCTATTCCTGGACATCTCTGCCGAATACCACTTTCCTCGTGTTTTTATATACAGAAGTTTACAGCAGTCTTCCAGGGAACGCAAGACGTAGACTTTAATGCTCACTTCCTAATATCCTCTTTCTTTTCCAAAGGGTGCCTGAAACATCCTTTGAGGATCCTGAAAAGGATGAGACGTCCACAAAGGCGCGAATTTTCTGTGTCGAGGAGGGGAATGAAGCGAAGGGTCTCTGTAATTCAAGGAGTCTTGTGACGACCCATCCACACCCGATTAAGGCGATTTTATCTGGGTCAGTTGTGAGGGTGATACATTGCTCTCTCTCGCGAGATGGTTAAGGAGGAGAACACTAGCTCTTAGCGAGTGAAATCGATACGACGTTTGGCATTCACTTCTGAAGAGAATGAGTCGTTAATTGAACAGCGAGGTCTGTTAAGGTGAAAAGCGAACTCCGAGAATCATCCTCCTGCGCTTATTGCTCAGTGTTTGAAACTGTTAATCTTATCTTTATAATCAGTCCCCAAACCCCCAGTAAAGTACAAGAATATACGTTCTCTTTCGTCTCCATTTTGTTCCGTCGTGATATCACATGACTTGAGTTTCACAGGCTTCAGCGTATTACAGCTTAATCCTCGCATGTATTTCCTTGAAAATCTTGGGTACGATGACTGAGACATGTTTATGGTGTTTTTTTTTTTTTTTTCTTATTCGGCAGTTTTACGTATTCATTCAACCTGACTTCCCTGTGCAGAGGGTTGCCTGAACTACAGCTATATTTTTACCAATATATTATATATATATATATATATATATATATATATATATATATATATATATATATATATATATATATATATATGTGTGTGTGCAAATGTGTATTGCATTTGTATTTAACACGTATATATATATATATATATATATATATATATATATATAAACATACGTATATATATGCATATATCATATATATAAATATTGGTATATATATAAGTATATATATATAGTATGACTATTTATCACATCACCGTGATTCATATACAATCAGAAAGCTACAAACGTCCTTTAATATCAATTCGCTTAACCTCGAAATAATATATTTTCATATATGTTACCGAAGGGAATTTTTAGTTGATAATAAGTCCACCGTCCCGTGGGGTCGAACCAGCGACGGACGAGGACTCGCTGGTCGACCCCACGGGACGGTGGACTTATTATCAACTAAAAATTCCTTCGGTAACATATATATGAAAATATATTATTTCCGAGGTAGAGCGAATTGATATTATAGACGTTTGTAGCTTTCTGATTATATATATAATATATATATATCTACATATATATATATATATATACATACATACATACATACATATATATATATATATATATATATATATATATATATATATATATATATATATATATATATATATATATATCATATATATACATATATTACTAAAAGGACCTCATTCAAACTGGATGGTATCTAATGGAGTATTTGTTCAGAAAAAACTTTCAAGCTTTCTTGGACAAACAGTCCACATTATCAAGTATCCGTAAAGTGACCAGACGCGTAGTCCCCCAAGCTACCCGTCTGGTCACTGTATGGATACTTGATAATGTGGACTGTTTGTCCAAGAAAGCTTGTAACTTTTTCTGAACAAATACTCCATTAGATACCATCCAGTTTGAATGGGGTTCTTTTAGTTATTCTACTAACGCACAGAACAATTGTGTATGTGATAAAGTTAATACACATACACACACACACACACACACACACATATATATATATGTGTGTGTGTGCGTGTGTGTGTTTACAATTCAGCTCAAAAACTCCAGGCAACCTTTTTTATTCTGAAACCAAACACTATGGTCAAAAATTAGTTTTTTAAATGAAACTCAGCACAGTCGTATAACCATATTTCCTATTTGTATTTTTTTACCGTAGGTCACAGTTGGTAGCAAACGGCTCTCATAGCCTTTTTTTTTATTTTTTTTTTTTTAGTACTGCCTCCCCTCGTCCTTCAGTCTTTCTCATCCACTGTATATTTCTTATTCTTTTTTTTTCTCACCTTTAGATCCCCCTAGGTTTCTTTTTAAATGATAAACCTATTCGTTTTTATCATTCTCTCTCTCTCTCTCTCTCTCTCTCTCTCTCTCTCTCTCTCTCTCTCTCTCTCTCTCTCTCTCTTGCACATGCACAAAACTTCGAATACCTTCAGCGGCACTTTGGGGAAAATACTGTCAGAAATGATAATTCGCTAGTATTATACATATATGAATTTAAGAAGACCTTTCGCAGACCAGCTCAGAATCATTAATATCCATGTTCTATTATATCCATATCCATATCTATATCTATGCCAGTGGTTTTCAACCCTTTTGCGCCCGTGGCCCATTTTTGGCATCCCTAAATACTCATGGCCCACTGCCCTTCAGAATTGTGTAATAATGGTAGTAATAGAATTATTATAAAGCGTTTTCAGAAGACTTTATTGATTTCACATTTTCGTTTATGGAATTATTTTTCAGAACGCTTTATCTGTTATACATTTTCGTTTATGATAAAAAGCACTGGCCCGCATTTACTGTAAATAAATCATGTGCATTGTAATCAAAACTCAAATTACACTTTTTCTCTTATGAAACAATGCTCTGGCTTGCATTTACTCTAAATGATTTTTTATTTTTTAAATACTATTTTGAAGATGTCCGTGGCATGGCCCCGTCCTCAGAGCTGCCCATGGCCCACAGGTTGAAGCCACTGATCTATACTATATATATATAAAGCGTATTTGAATGTCTGTAATCCTCCAAAGGTCAGACTTGGACGTAGCATGGAAATAATGAGGGGTCTGGCTCCAGCTTGGTCGTAGAAGACTACAACCCGTTTCGAAGGAATCCTATTGAAAGGGAATTCAGATTGAGAAGTGGGTCATTTTTTTTTTTAATTTGTCAAGTTTTTTCAAGAATTACCAAACGTATGAACTTTTAGATACTAGTTTTTCTTTTTTAGATATTGCTCTGGACGAAAGAGTTTTCGAGGATTATTCCATACCAGATAAAATAGGAGCTTATCACCTCCTACGAAGATTTGGCTGAGCGTTGAGTGAGAAAGTAACTAATATATTGAGTTCCCAAGCTGATCTGCGATTCAGGCCCGTGTTTCCGTCGATATTTTTCATTATAAGCACCAACAGTATTAGTAGCAGCAGTAGCCCTAGTATTTTAATTGCTCGAAAACTATTTTGGAACTGAAACTGACGAATTTTCAGTGATATGAGAAGGGAAAAAAATCATTGCACCGATAATATAAAACATAAAATGACGAACGTCGAATGTATACAGTCGACAGAACAGCTGAACATCAGCAGAAATGATGCTAGGAAAACCAGTCCACGTACTAAAAGGGTTCTGAGGAATAGGCTGCGAATTCGTTAATGAGATCAAGCTCGTTTTGCGTCCATAGCCAGTCTTGAATAGAGGTTGATGTAAAATTACATTACACAGCTTCATAGATGTCATTTATTCCAAACTGTATGAATCTTTTTTCTGTATCTACCTAAATTTGGATAGAACTGCTCCCTCACTCCATAAGATGTAATGACACTTTCATGTATAATATTGATCAATTCTCTAAATGCTGGATGTGGAAATCAAGAATAACCTGCATTCATGAAATACTGGAACTCAAGGGCAGTCTTAGTTCATTCCACACACGGGGAAGTAATATGCATGTCGTTCCATTTATGTACCCTACAATGCAAGTCTCGTATGATGGGAAAGATTTCCACTTAATAACTCTCAGTTCCTGAAATTCCGAGGGCAATTACCTCGTCTGAATAATGGCTGATGTAAAAGGAAATCGAACAGGAGACTTATACCTTTCATTACCATCAATGTCGGCGGAAACGTCTCTTTATTTTGTGTTAAGTTATTTTAAAAAGCTTTGTTGATGTTATTTTCACTTTGAGAAATTTGTTTTTTGGTCGTCTAATTAAGTGCATATTCAGACAGTGTTCCCCATTATCTGTGTGTTATTTGTTTACTAGTGGTATTTGATGACTCGAGATGTAAGTTCGTTCTCTGTGAACTGATTAGAAAGCATTCCTTTGGCTCGTGAATGACTTACGTAGGGCGCGCATGCGTACTTGCATACTTTGCTAAATTTCGTACCAGCATGTCATTTCAGCCTTGTACAAGATGTGCCTCCGTGTAATTTTCAGGGACTTTATGCATGCGTTATGTTCTTCATATTCACGAAACTAAATCACCTTTCATCGACATTTCTTTAAAAGAAACTAGTTCCAGTTAAGGGTCGGATCTAAAATACAGCTGAATTTCAGTAAAGCGAAACGCGTCTTGATATAAAAGAAAGGATCATGTTTTCATGCGAAACAATGATTGCGGTCTCGACGTCTTTAGACCCTCGAGAGAAACAGATACTCCTTTCTTCTTGGAAGAATGTGAGTCAATATTCTTCCTTCCTTTTCCTCTGAACTCCAAAACGTACTTCGAAATGTAACGCGACGGAAAGGAGCCATTGACTCTTGCTCCGTGATGTTCATAATTTCACAAATAAGAGATGTTTGCTGAAAGATTAATTAAAATATTAATAATTCCTTGTTTATACTAGGTACACAACGCGAACAATCAGTTCAGATATGAATATAAATTTAAACCGTAGATCCTCATTCTACGTAAATTTTACTGTCAGTGTCTTCAACGTTGTTAGAGAACAAAAAAGAATAATGAATATAGAAGTGCACCCTATGGAGCAAAACAAACAAACAAACGAACAAATTAGAAAAGATCCATATACAAGGAGAAATGTTGCAGGAAAAACTGTCTAGAGAAATAAAAATTAACGCTTATTTACAAAGCCAAACTTCAATTTCCGGAGACATAAGGTAAGATTCGCTGCTCTCTTTGCGTTACGAGCGAACACAAGGCTCTGATATAAGAACCAAAAAAAATAAGTAAATAAAAATGCATGTCATAATGTTACCTAAACATTTTAGTCTTTTCTGGGGGCTGCTTTTGCGCAAAGTAACTTGAAAAGAAAGGATTAAAATTAAATGCCCAACTTCAAAGAGTTCATTCCATTGGAGGGAAGTGGAAGAGGAGGGTACAATGCTTTTTGTACTATGAATTTTATACTATGGATGGACCGCCCACACACACACACACACACACACACACACACACAAAAAAGTTTGTCCCACGTTTCTATAGGACACAAAGGAAGTCTGTTTTCTTTTTAGAGATTTTTTTCTAATATTTACTTCCTTGTGGCTGAAAACTTTAGATGAATTTTTTTAATAATGCATCTTTCACGTGAAAAATGCCTAAATCTCTCTCTCTCTCTCTCTCTCTCTCTCTCTCTCTCTCTCTCTCTCTCTCTCTCTCTCTCTCTCTCTCTCTCTCAGAATGTTTTCTTTGAGGATATTGGCCTCAAAAATGAGTAATAGGATTGGACAATTGCATTAAGAACACAAAGATATGTAAATGAATAAAAAGTCCAGTGTCTGACCTTCGTTAAAAGATTGTCTTATTATATGAAATGTCACGTTTCTTGTTCCAAGGAATTTTTAAGGAATAAATCGTGCTATGGTATTTAACTGATGGACGACTGGCCAGTAGATAGATAGATAGATAGATAGATAGATAGATAACCCCCTGGACAAAAATATTAAAATGTATCGTTAATAATCCTCAAGGCTAGCATATGTACTTCGGCCGCGCTTTCACCAAAATGAAATGCACCGTAATGGAAAAGCAAATAATGTCAACACCCTCTCGCGAAGGCAATCGAGTGCGCTTGCCCGAGCACCTCTCCTCGAAAAGATAACACGGTGGACTTGGAGATAACGCCTCAATATACCACTCGGTGATGGTATATTGACCAATCACGAAAGTGACATTGCTATCATCGGCCAATCAGCGAGGCCCTCAAATTCAGAGATGCCGAGTCTTGCTTATATAACATTGAATTATGCTCGAACTGCCTCATCGTCCTTGTCTCGGCCAGAGAGCTACGTCGTCTCAGCACTCTGCATTGAAGCTGTAAGTCTCTCTCTCTCTCTCTCTCTCTCTCTCTCTCTCTCTCTCTCTCTCTCTCTCTACTCCTTATTAACATCCTTAATCTTATGTTATTACTGCATTGGTGATAGGCTCCGTTTTTTTATAGATTTGCTTTTTTGTGGTACTAAGACCTAAACAGACTTCACTCTATAAGTAACTGATTCAAGAAGGAAAATCACACAGGAGAGAAGAGGTTCCTCAGGAATGATCAAAGAAACAGGTATTATTATTATTATTATATTATTATTATTATTATTATTATTATTATTATTATTATTATTATTATTATTATTATTATTATTGGAGAAAACTATCCGTATTCATGTGACTGTACAAATAAATCTGTTTTTAAAAGATGCATACGTACAGGGAGTTTTTGAGAACTTTATTATTATTATTATTATTATTATTATTATTATTATTATTATTATTATTAGCATACATCTTCAAGGAACAAACCTGATGGCCATCAAGTTACTGAGCAAGATTTCATTGAACAGAATTCTATTTGTTAAAAAAAAATTGAATAAGTCCAAGCAAAAGGCGTAGAAATTAATCATCGCTAGATAAGTATCAGGAACAATAAATAACAGTAATTAAAATCGTATTTACATCTAACTGAAAATTCCAGAGAACGGATATACAAACAAAACTAATGAAGATCTGTAAAAAAATACCTAGGACTGGAAAATGCTTCTGTGTACAATTTAAAATTCTGTTTGTAAACTAATGTTTTCTTTCTTCCTGGTTTTTTTCTGTCATAATTTTGATGTAGTTTCGTCTAAGACTTAGGAATTGTTTTGTCAGTGATTTCACTTGAAAGAGCCATTCTTTTTTTTTTTTTTATATGAGTGCAGTGTCAGGTTGTGGATATCATTCTTATTCTAGACAGTGGCTTTGTTATTAGATCATTCATTTAAGTAATCTGAAGTTTTCTAGTTACGTCAATTTCTTATTCAGTAGAGCCTATTTTGATTATTCTTTATTTACATTCATTAGTAACTGTCTCATCAGTTATTAATTCCTTTGCTCGTTGTCGGACACTGACGGGAATTCCTACGAATGAAACTTTCAAAATAAAACGTCAAAAAAGATATTAAGGAAACGGGAGCGATAACCGTTCGGCGCTGATTGACCTCATAGGTCTCAGCACTTGGCCTTTGGCCAGAATTCTATATTTCGTTCTATTCTATTCTACTCCACGTCTACTCTTGACTCTTCGGAGTCTGTTTGTCTGTTCGCTATTTAAAGTTGTTAGTCATTTGTTCGCCATGTATGTTCCTAAGAGCTCCTCAGGATAGGACACTACTAGTTTGATTTAGGAGAAGTCATCCACAGAGCCAAAGACTGGGACACTTTCAGCCTTTCAGGGCTTTAGACACTTAAAAAAAGGGATTAGAAGGGTTGGATAGAAAGAATGAAGAGAGGAAGTGGGAATGGAGCTAAAGTAAAAGGCTAGAAAGTAGGTGCAATTAGGGTCCTGAAGGAAAGCTGCAGACACCTCTTAATAATGCCTACAGCGCACCACGTGAGGACTCCGACGGCACTAGCCCCCCTTCTGGGAAGAAACCATTACTGTAAACATGTAACATAGTCTACCGATCTTTCTACGCTCGTAACGTTTAATGATGACGCCCAGCTCAAAATTCTAAACATCATGAAATATTCAAATAAAAATTAAACCTTCCTATGGTTTATACCATTGTGGCTGATTCTTGAATAACATATTTTGTGCCTGAACGCTGGAATACTGCTATTTCTTCTCATCATCCTTTCAGGGTAAAATTTTAACCCAACGCTTACAAATTATTGCTCTTATATTTATATTTTTTCTTCCTTTTCCCATTTTTTTATCGTCTAAAGAGGCACCTTCATTTCTCTTAAATCCTCGTTGCCAAGAAGTTAGGCGACCGCTCCTGCCGCTTTCTGCACTTACTGTTTTGGTCAGTGCTTACTTAAGCCTAACAAGAAAGAATTATAGTTCGCCCGGCCAAATCTCATATTTCACATTTCCTTAAAAGTTTCTCTCGATTTACTTCCATTTTGTCGAATGCTCTTTCTCCTCCAAAGGAATCCTTAGTTTCACAAGCCTTTCATACTAAGAGGTGACTATCAATTCTCGTCAGAATCAAACCTGATCGCTTAAGATGTAATTAACTTCTGTTTTATAAGGGTCTTACAAAACAAGGGATTTTGTCACCACAGTAAAATCTCAGTGCAATATTACCTTGCTCGTAGCACATAACAAATCGGAATGTTAAAGTTTTGCCAGTTTACTTTATATAAAACGAGTTCCTTTTCGTGTTGGTTTTTAGTTTTCTGTAAAAGAAAACTATTGAGATGACTTTGTCTGTCGTCCGAACTTTATTCTGTCGGCACTTTTTCTGTACCTCCTCAGATCTTAAA
>NC_089752.1:114905456-114977956 GCF_040412425.1 Macrobrachium rosenbergii
CGTGCTATGAAACAGTGATTTCCCTGGATATAAATTTTACTTTTGATTGAAAGTAATCAGCTTTTAATTATGTTATATTTACCAAGAGGAAAATGCGAAGCTGATCAACTTTGATGACATATTGTTGGCTATGTGTCTTTATGGTAAATTTGTTATACGTCGGATCCCCGTAGGGGGTTAGGGTTACGTCAGTGCACCTCACGTGGTGCACTGTAGGCAACTTAAGGTTCTTTGCAGCGTCCGTTCGGCCCCTAGCTGCAACCTTCTTGACCCCTTTTACTATACCTCCGTTCATAGTCTTTCTTCCATTTTACTTTCCTCAAGTGCAGCTGCTTTGAGTTTCTCCTCCTATTACACCTTACAAGCTTCTAACTGTCAACTTCAATTTCAGCGCTGAATGACCTCACAGATCCCAGCGCCTGGCCTTTGACCTAAATTCTATATTCTATTCTATCCGCTAGATTGTTTCTGAAAGTAAGGTAGAACGTAAAATATGTTCGTGTAATAATATAAATTTGTGTGTGAGAAAACTGTATGAAAGCTCTATGAAATTCCTAAATGTTTAGTTCTCCTGGTGCTCACGTAATTCGCAGGTCCTCTTTGGACGGGTGGGTACCGTTCTCAGCTAGCACTCTGCTGGCCCCGCGTTCGATTCTCCGACCGGCTAATGAAGAATTAGAGGAATTTATTTCTGGTGATAGAAATTCGTTTCTCGATATAATGTGGTTCGGATCCCACAATAAGCTGTAGGTCCCGTTGCTAGGTAACAAATTGGTTCTTAGCCACGCAAAATAAATCTAATCCTTCGGGCCAGCCCTAGGAGAGCTGTTAATCAGCTCAGTGGTCTGGTTCAACTAAGGTATACTTAACTTTTTTTTCACGTAATTCGCCTGTATGAATCATCGGTATAATTAAGCTGACATAAACGAGCATTTTAACGAAATCCTTCTGTCAAGAAATCATATGGATTTAAAAAGGTTATCAGCAACATGTACCGTTATTTTAAGCTCAAATTGAAAATGTATATTTTTTGTTGGAGTTCTTTGAATAATGTTAAAAGTTGGTTCCCTAACTGCTACCAGGGTTGTAAAGGTTTATCTATTCTGACTGAATAAAAACTTATAGAGATTTATCTATTTAACAGAAAATCAAGTAAAGCTAAAGTAGGAGAGAGAGATTACAAAAAATAGCAAAGAAAATTGTAAAAAAAAAATAAATTGGTCCATCAGAGCGCGTCATGTCTTTGAGACAACTCGGCTGTTTATTTGAAAGGATGAGTTTGTACAAGATCCTGTTCGAGTTACGATTACTAGCTGTTAACGAACGAAGACCAAATGGGACTTGGAAAAAAGTGTTGGTTATTTGCGAAGGTAATTTGAACTCTCTCTCTCTCTCTCTCTCTCTCTCTCTCTCTCTCTCTCTCTCTCTCTCTCTCTCACACACACACACACACACACACACACACACACCCCTCTCTCTCTCTCTCTCTCTCTCTCTCTCTCTCTCTCTCTCTCTCTCTCTCTCTCTCTCCTCTATCACACACACACACATACCTACACAGACACTCTCTCTCTCTCTCTCTCTCTCTCTCTCTCTCTCTCTCTCTCTCTCACACACACACACACGCACACACACGAACACCTACATAGACACCAATGGTTACCAGAATCAATTCTGGAAACAATTGGAAATGCTCTAAACCTTGTAATCATTACGCCATGTTCCATATCGTTGTTTAATAGTCCTTGTTTTAATATATTTAAAATGAATGTGATGATGTAACGGTTTCTCTTATTTGTGAGTGCTGACGTCATTCTTCCCCTAGTGTGCAAAAAAAGAGTAAAAAATGCTCCGAAGTTTCTTCGGCGCAATCGAGTTTTCTGTACAGCCGCTACAGCGTATAATCAAGGCCACCGAAAATAGATTTATCTTTCGGTGGTCTCGTTATAATGCTGTATGAGCCGCGGCCCATGAAACATTGACCACGGCCCGGTAGTGGCCTGTCGTATGTCGTTGCCAGAGGCACGATTATGGCTAACTTTAACCTTAAATAAAATCAAAACTACTGAGGCTAGAAGGCTGCAATTTGGTATGTTTGATGATTGGAGGGTGGATGATCAACATACCAATTTGCAGCCCTCTAGCCTCAGCAGTTTTTAAGATCTGAGGGTGGACGGACAGACAAAGCCGGTACAATAATTTTCTTTCACAGAAAACTAAAAAGCTATTTGGTGTAACAAGTTTATCCCCCTTTCAGATTACGTTTGACGAAAAATTCGAGGAAATCTTTGAGGACGCAATGAAGGAGGTGACATTGCTTAGCAGTCTGCAGCATCCAAACATCGTCAGGTTTTTAGTAAGGACCTTGTTTACTTGTTTACTTGTTCATGTCATTCTCGGCCCACTCCCCCGGAACCTACGCTAAACTACTACCAATCCTGTTTTCACTGGAGTAGTCTCTGTAACCGTTACTTCGGGCTCGTTGCAGCGTCCCTTCGGCCCTTAACTGCAACCCCCTTCATTCCTTTTGCTGTACCTCCGTTCATATTCTCTTTCTTCCATCTTACTTTCCACCTTCTCCTAATAACAGTTTCACAGCGCAACTGCGAGGTTTTCCTCCTGTTACACCTTTCAGACCTTTTACTCTCAATTTTCCTTTTCAGCGCTGAATGACCTCATAGGTCCCAGCTAGGCTAGCCTTTGGCCCAAATCTGATGTTCCTTCACAGAAGTGGCAAAGGCCAGACAGGTATGTTTTGGTACTTTAATACCAGCTTTTTGCTTTGTTCTTAACTCGCCTTAGTATCCTTAATACAGTTGACGAGATATTTTTTGTGTTTGGTTCAACCTCACTCTATTGGACTGTGGAACAGCCTCCCTGAGAAGGGTGTCGTGCTATTAAAACTTCAGAAGTTCAGGCGAAGATGCATTGTATTTCTGCCCCCATACAACTTTCCTCGTATTTTAATTATTTATTTGCACTTTTATTTATATGTTAATTTGCTCATTTATCTGCTTGTCTAGTGGCTTACATATTATTCGTAGATACGTAGTGCTACATGTATGGTATTTTTTCTTTTTTGAAAGTTTCATTTTCAGTTACCGATACGTAAGAAACGTATCCTAAAAGAGATCGAATTCTAAATCACTGAAATTCAGCAAAACGAATCGGATTCTCCACTCCCAGAAAAATCGGAGATGAAATTCCATATCTCTAGGAAATCATTTTTTCAGATCTGGTGACATGTGATGATGTCTTGTGGGAGAAGACTGAAGGTTGCAGGGATGGAGAAATAATATCCAGAGGCATAGGTTGCTTTATTCCATACGGCAAACAGGTATATACAGAGAGGTACTGCAAGGCGTACAACTTGCGCCAAGAGGAGCGGGAAGAGTTGTCATGCGCATGCGCGGAGTGCAGATTCATGCGCATGCGTTAGCAACAGGCGATATTCATGAAATACAGAATGCATATACGTACAGTAATATATACAGCAATCCACAAAATCTGTTCCAGGACTGGGATGGAACGGAAAGCGATGGAAAATGTAGGATCCTAATTGCCGTGGAATATTGCGGAGGCGGAGACCTGCACACCAGAATAAAAAATAGAAGGGACTCTGGGAGATACTTCCGTGAAACACGAGTCATTGGGTGGTTTTTAGACGTCGTCAGAGCTGTTGAGGCAAGTCCCTATGTATACTGTATATGTGTTTTGTGTACTCGAATTCTCGCAAATTTAGCAATTTGTAAACAAAAGCCTTTATTTGAAAAATGCTATCATTCTCTTGTCTCAGTAACTCGATTCTCGCAAAATTTAGCAATTTGTAAACAAAAGCCGTTATTTAGATAATGCTATCATTCCCTTATCTCAGTAACTCGAATTCTCACAAATCTAGCAATGTGTAAACAAAAGCCTGTATTTGAATAACGCTGTCATTCTCATGTCTCAGAAACTCGAATTCTCACAAATTTAGCAGCTTGTAAACAAAAGCCATTATTTGAATAATGCGGTCTTTCTCTTGTCTCAGGAACTCGAATCTTGCAAAATTTAGCAAAGTGTAAACAAAAGCCTTTTTTTTTTCCATCAGTATCTGCATTCCAACGGCGTCATCCACAGGGACATCAAACCCCTGAACATCCTCAAACACGAAGATGGAACCATCAAACTTGGGGACTTCGGACTCGCTAAGATTCTTCGGTCTAAGAAAGATGTGATGGCTTCTGTTAGAGGAACCGTCATTTATTCAGTAGGTCAAAATCTGGTTTGAATGACGCAGTTTTTGCGGTGGGTGGGCGGGTGGGTGGGTGGGCGGGTGTGGCGTTCAGGTTTACCTCCTTTTGAGCTAGTCTAAAGACAAGTGACTGGAGTAATAGTTGACTCTAGTAAACTGTGAAACTTTTCTTGTAAGGGAATCATTCCTGTTGCTTTGCTTAGTTCCTTTGGACGGGTTGGTATCGTTCTCGGCTAGCACTCTGCTGGGCCCGCGTTCGATTCTCCGACCGGCCAATGAAGAATTAGAGAAATTTATGTCTGGTGATAGAAAGCCGTTTCTCGTTATAATGTGGTTCGGATTCCACAATAAGCTGTAGTTCCCGTTGCTAGGTAACCAATTGGCTCTTAGCCACGTCAAATAAGTCGAATCCTTCGGGCCAGCCCTAGGAGAGCTGTTCATCAGCTCAGTGGACTGGTTAAACTAAGGTATACTTCTGCTGTCCTCGGGATGAGGGAGGAACCATAAAACCATTGTTCTTAAAACTTTCTTTCCTAGCCTCTCTACCACAGCCTATCTAGTCTTGGGCTAGAGTTCTTGCCTGAGGGTGTACTTAACCTTACATTGGTGGTGTTCAAACGATCTGGCCGGGAATAGCAGGAAGACGTTGGACGGTTATCCCACGGAACTAAACATTTGACAAGTCTTTTAATTACCCAAGAGTACTGAGTGGGTAAATAAGCTATTTGTTTCATTGATGCAGATATTTTAGTTTTCAGATGAGACAAATTTAGAAAGCAAGCACAATATTCAGGAGATGTTTATTTGCGAAAACAGATTTTCAGAAGCACGAGTGGCACATAAAAATTTTGAGAGGGGTGAATGTATTTTTTTATTCTGAATATTGCATATATTTTTATTTTTTATGGAAGTACGTATTCTCGGAAAGTAAGGTGAGAGGAGAAAATGTTTCAAAACATCACCTTGCTGTTTAATATGCAGCCACTGGATTAGCTGGCAAAAAAATATTTAAATGTTTGACAAAAATGACCTAAATTGAGGTTAGAAATATTTGGGGCTCATTACACCGTAACGGAAATAGTTGAAACAATTCATAGCGCAAATCATACAAACACTGCTAGAATTACCTCTGATGATTTCTCCCTCAGAGTCCAGAACTTCATCTGAGATCGGTCTGTGATGCCAAAGGAGATATGTGGTCGTTGGGGTGCACTCTCTACGAACTGTGCAAGTTAGAACCAGCCTTCGGGGATGTCTCGGAGATGCTGAATTTCATAGAGAAGCGTGGAACTTTAGTAAGTACTCTCGCCTTTGATGAAGTCCTTGATCATTTGACGTTTGAAACTCAGCCACGACTCTCTTGAAGGATATGTATACTCTTGCTTATTTTTTTTTTTTTTTTAGGGAGGGGGAAGGTGTAAGCAAGCTTTGCTTGATGGGAAAAATTGTGCTGTCTGATGGGTGGAAAACTTAAGTTTGGTATTGTACTAAAAATGTATTATTATTATTATTATTATTATTATTATTATTATTATTATTATTATTATTATTATTATTATTATTATTATAAAATTAGGAACAAGACCTTCTTTAATACAGGTTTTGTTAAACAAAATGGCATTCCCAGAAATGAATATCGGTCAATTGTTTGCAACCATTCTAGCGCAAGAGAAGCAAATGCTAAGACGAATTGAGCGCTTACTATATAAAATAGATGCTGTTGAAACTGCCATTTTGTTTAACAGAACCTTTATTATTATTATTATTATTATTATTATTATTATTATTATTATTATTATTATTATTATTCAGAGGATGAACCCTATTTATATGGAACAAGCCCACAGGGGCCATTAATTTGAAATTAAGGCTTCCAAAGAATATGTTGTTCATTAGGAAGTAAGAGGAACATAACATTTAGCAAATCTGATCTCACAGAGAAATCAGTTTTATTTCCATCTTCAGTTTTCTCACCTATGTAATTGCAATACATTATCATATTCTCAAGATCAAGGAAGGAACTTGTTTTAAACGACAGTTTCATTTGTTGTCCAATGTGCAATTAAGCCTGATAAAAGAAATTGAACTGGAGAGTGTTTTACGATAATTGTAAACCACAAACAACACCAAGAGGTAGCTCCGTCAGTGTATCTCCGTAGGCGTTACTCAAGGTTCTCTGCGGTGTCCCTTCGGCACCTAGCTACGACCCCTTTCATTCTTTTGACTGTACCTCCATTCATTTTCTTTCTTCCATCTTCCTTTCCACCCTCTCCTAAAAAATTGTCTCATCGTGCAACTGCTCGGAGGTTTCCCTCCTGTAACACCTTTTAAACCTTTTTACTTTCAATTTCTCTTTCCGCGCTGAATGACCTCATAGGTCTCAGCGCTTGGCTTTCTGCCTAAATTTTATATTCCATTCCATTCCAACACAAATACGTAAGGTAGGCTTTACAAAGTAATCATGAATAACAGGATTGCAGATGACTGGGGAACGATCGAAAAGGGAAAAGGGATGAAATGAGATAAAAAAATTTTTAAAAAATTGAACATATTCAGTCATTGTAGATTAAAAGAAGTTCTTCGTGGTACAGAGTGTAATGAGAAAAAACTGGCAATTTATAATTCATATGTATAATCACAGGGACGGCTGCCTGGCTCATACTCGAGCGAAACAAAGCAGCTTATCAAGGACCTCCTCAGCGTCGACCCGGACGAACGACCTTCTGCCTCTAGAGTCAGGAAAAGCCTGAAGTATCTTCTGAAGTAATGAGGCAGATTCTGGGGTCTCCCTGTGGCAAAAGGGGCGTCGGAAATGTTCCCAAGGAAGGACAAATCCGGCAGAGAGGTCCTGGTCAAACCCTGTCGCCTCAGGAAGTCGGAGAACAGCCGATGGCGATCATGGGGTCTCCGTTACTGCCCTGGTCAGAATATTAATAGGAAGACTAACGGCCCAGGCCGATGCAGTCTATCTAAAAATGTGGAATTTATCTTAACTAATGTGGCATTTTAATATAACGGCGGTCTTTTAGCACTATAAAGAAATAATCTTTGCAATATTTTAAGTTTTTAATTAAAACCATATCATTCCTGTATTATTGACAACAGAGCATGATTGGAGTGGATTGATGTGTGTTTAATTACGTAAAACATACTTATTAACTGCCAGTCTCAGGTGTTACTATTACACGTGATGGGAGCTGGGTTAAAAGCTTCATTCTATTAATACTTTTAAGGCATTGTGAATGTATAAATTAAATCTGGAAGTTATTCAGCATCTACTTCATCGCTGGAATCCTTGTGAATCTTTTCAAAATCAAAAAAGTTAATTACTGTTGGGTGTTTATTTGATACCTTAGCAATGTACTTCACTGATGTCTCTTAAATCCTGCAACGGCGGATTTCATGATTATGAATCAGCGAGAAAAGCAGTTGACAATAGCCTCAAAGGGGGTTAGTGCCGTCAGTGCGCCTCATACATTGCGCTGTAGGCATTACTGAAGGTTCTGCTGCAACCCCTTTCGTTCCTTTTACTGCACCTCCATTTATATTCTCTTTCAGACCTTTTTGTTTTCGATTTCCGTTTCAGCGCTGAGTGACCTCATAGGTCCCAGCGCTTGGCATCTGGCCGAAATTCTTGATTCCGTTCAAGGTTGCATCAACACAAGATATGCCTTTGTCAAGCAATGTTTTAAGCGATTTGCCTTTTTGGGTGAAATCTGCTCATTTAATCGTGTTCTTCTATACTCTTCGAGAAGGAATACAACTCTCAGTCTTGCAGTAAATGCTAAAGACTAGACGAAGACAACGAAAACTATTAAAGGTGCTTTTTCCCTCTGTCCAATTACGTGTTTCTTTCCGCGCATGCGCAAAGTAGCCGGTAATAGCTGCAGGAATTCAGTCCCTCGTGTTCGTTATCTCGCAGCCCAATGATAGACAACTTTCATGCATGGATAATGAAAGAGAGGCTATCGAATACCGAACGTTAATGGCAGTAATATTTATAAAAAAAATTAAAAGCTATTACCCTTTAGGGAGGCTGAGTCATATGAAATATTCTAGGAAGGATTTGTGTTTTGATGACTGGGAAAAACTCTTCATTTTTAAATATATTGCTCGGCCTTGACATGTAGACTGTCGCGTTTATCCATTTGAGCGAAAAACCAGCAAATGCTGTTAGGCATGACGTTTGAAATGACGGCCCTACATTCAAAATGAATCACTAGAAATTTATTCCCTTACGGAATGCAGATTAGAACTGTTCTTTTAAGAAAAATGCAAGTAAAACATAAGTATACCTTTAGGTGCTTTCGTTTCCTACGAGACATCTTAAGATTCTGAAAAGGCATCAGGGTAATACCCATTTATGCATTTGTCTTGCTCATTGTTCAAATTTAGTTCTTAGGAAATAAGCAGAAACTGGTGGATTTAGCAGAGTGAGAATAGGAACAGTATACTGGAAATTCCAGAAAAAGTATACAGCATTGGGACTTTTTTACATACACACACACACACACACTCATGCTGTCTGCACAGTCCTGAATTTGCGAGCGTACATATATCCAGATATTTGAGTCTGAACTAGTAGTAATATGTATATGTATATGTATGTATATATATATATATATATATATATATATATATAGAGAGAGAGAGAGAGAGAGAGAGAGAGAGAGAGAGAGAGAGAGAGAGAGAGAGAGAGAGAGATCTTTTAGTCTTTGCCTCTTCAATAAGAATATCGAATGAATGTAACTAATCTTAGATATATTCTTGTGTAAACAAAAGCTCTCAATATACAGTTTAATCAGATATATCCTCGGTTTAGATTGCAAATCGGAAAATTAGAAACAGTCTTTGCGCTTTCGAAGCAGAATACCCGATGCGCAGTTTAATGATCCTTCAGACACTTCGGCCAGTTACCACAATCCACGCTCGGGCCATTGTATAATTCAGCCCCTTAATGTAATCAGTAGTTTCATTTCCGTTTGTGGTATTTATCCTTCAAGCGTAATTCTTGGCTGTGGACCATTTGCTTCTGGGTTAGGCTGTTAGGTTGTTCTATATTTTACTTTTTTTTTCGTTTTTATGTTCACCTTTGAAATTTCGAAGCTGTTTTTCGTTCTTATATTGTACCCTGATGAGGTGTGTCCAAAATACACGAAAGCGCTGGGCGCTACTGCTTTTCATTATTTCCTGCTGATTCTTGATACACAATCTTCATGCGTTACTTGTGATCGTATAATATATATATCTATCTATCTATCTATATATATATATATATATATATATATATATATATATATATATATATATATATATATATATATATATATATATATATATGTTAGAAAAAGAGAAAAATATTGATTGGAACAAAAAGCTTCATGATAAACACAGCTTCCCATCTGGTGTTAGCACAACCCAAACCTCTCCTCATTACGTTCAATAACCCCCATAATAAAGAAAAAATCAAAACAACGCTTCTCAGAACAGTGGCTCCAGCGGGCCAAGAGATATATAGGACATTGTTCTCGCCCAATTGCGGCTTCCCAGCGCTAAATTTCCCCACAATACGAAGACTTAAAAGTGTAGGAAATACTCTCCCCGTTTTTCTCAAACTGTTTTCATTTCGTGGACAACAGGGTCTTTTTCTTCTTCTCCTTTTCATTTTTTTTCCGTCCTTCCTTAGTTTTCTGCAAAAGAAAACTATTGTGCCGTCTTTGTCTGTCCGTCCGCATTTTTTTCTGTCCGCACTTTTTTCTGTCCGCCCTCATATCTTAAAACCTACTGGGGCTAGAGGGCTGCAAATTGATATGTTGATCATCCACCCTCCAGTCATCAAACATACCAAATTGCAGCCCTCTAGCCCTAATAGTTTTTATTTTATTTAAGGTTAAAGTTAGCCATAATCCCGCATTTTTTACTTATTTTAATCTTGAATGTATTTAACAAAGTTCAACATTCTTATTTCGGAGAAGATTTTATGTCTGACAGACGGAGAAGTTCGATGTCAAGCAAAATTTACCAAAAAATTATCGGGAAGTTTATCAACAGCAAAATAATATCATGTAGCAAAAAATATATTAAAAAAACGAGCAACTTTCACCCGAAGTGTTCCTCGAGACAGGAGGCACTTTTGAATAGCAAGTCTGAAAGTCTATTATAAATTTTTTTTTCTCAGCATGTGAGATTATTCTTCCTTCGCTTCAAAATGAAACAGTTGCAAAATAGGAGGAGAATGAGAATTCATGACAGCAGTTAAGAGAAGAAGAACTTCCCAAGTGACGAACTTTGATGAGACTTTGAGCTTTCTCGGCGAAAATAATGAAGTCGGTGAATTGAGATTTAACACAGTCGAGAAAAAGTTTGACAATATAGCCTGTGCTTTCTTTCCCAGAGGGAGGAGTTTGTATGCGAATTCATGTAGATTTATACATATTCATATAACGTATGGATACATACATATATATATATATATATATATATACATATATATATATATATGTGTGTGTCTGTGTGTGTGTATATTGTTGATGTACATTGCTAACTGCTTACAAAAACAAAATTCTGCATTGCTCTAATAACACATTACATTGTTCGGTATTTGTGGTGTAGAGTAAAAGCAGGAGTATGTTTAAGTGGTTTTATATTTCGTATTATATATATATATATATATATATATATATATATATATATATATATAATTATACATATATTATATACATATACATATATATACATATATATATATATATATATATATATATATATATATATATATATATATATATACATATATATATATATATGTTATGCATATATGCCCTTTTTCTTTGTATGCGTTGCACCACATATGAATGACTCCGTTTCTGTCTGTTGACTTTCACTTGATAGTAACGCAGGGGACTCGGTAAGTTAGGTTGAAATTGTCTATTGATACTTTCTAGTTTTCAGGAGGGGGTAAGAATTCACCGGGCACGGTTTTTCATAAGTTTAATCTTAACCTAAACTATTTCACACGGCCAGCCACACTGGACTTAGAAATTTCTTGATGTTAAGAGAGGAGCGAGTGACACAATCCTACCCAATTTGGTTTTCAAGTAACTCTGGCTAAAAATTGATCAGAATGAACTCTGGACCTATGTTGAATAAAACTCCGCCTCCTTGAGGACGTCTACTTTACTCTTAATGGTTCAATCTTAACTCCCGCTTTTGGCAAGGACAAATCAGGTCAATTTTGCTGACCTTTTCGCTTCAGAACCTATCCTCTAACTCCTCCTTCCTTTCCCACATCTTGGAGGTATGTTATGGTTAGTCTTCAATTTACTTGGTCTCATGGCTCATCATTTTAAATTATAAACATCGTCTCTCTCTCTCTCTCTCTCTTTCATAATCCCGATCAGTGAATCTCATACTTATTCACTGCATAACATCTATATATATATATATATATATATATATATATATATATTTCAGAAAATATGGCTGCTACAAGTTTTAAAGGACACATATATGCATTTCATAGCTTCAATGCTTTAAGATGTGATGAAAGAATTTATGGAGTCAGATGGAAGTAGGTCGATGGAAGTATGTCTTTAGTGATGGCGAAAGAGGGAGATTGCTAATAGACTAATTGGTAACGTTGATGCCCAAGGGATAGGCGACTTCACCTAAGAGCTAAGGCGACGGGTCAGTGTTGAATGACTGAGTAGGTCGTGATTACGTGTGAAATACGGGGAACCATTCCTTTTTTTTTTCCGTTTCTATTCGAGTACTGGGAGTGGGGAGTTGTGAAATAGATCTGGATGATCTCTAGAGCAATTTTGGGGTTAACAAAATGCCCAAATAAGTGTGAATAGTGGCGATTGTGAGTTAGTTGCGCAAAGTGATTATTCAACAATAATCGCACGCTGGGTGTTTTTTTTTTTTTGCTTCGCTGTCGAGTAGGTGACGTCACAGGTTAGCAAGTTGAGAGATAGGTACTTCGTTTTCTGTTTCAAAATTGGTAAGTACCCCATTCTCGTAAGTTGCGCAGAACGCCGTTTTCTGTTCTTCTTTTAGAGGGGGTAACTTGTGCCTTTCTCTAGTGTTCTTTTTGGTTTCTCTTTTTATGTTGTTACGCTCAGGGCGTGTGATTACTCACAAAATGCCGGACGATGCAGCAAGCACATCACAATCAATTGTGGTGCATAAAGTGACGAACATTTGTGGGGAATTACAAATTTTAAAGGGTTAGTTGATGGAAAGCCAACCCAAAATATAGAAACTTTCATTGAGTCAGTGAACAATTATCTGAATTCCAAGAAAATTACGAATGGCGCTGAAGCTTTAACAGAGGCTAAATCATTTCTGGATTTAGATAAAGGAGATATTGGGAAACGAGCACGCAGTTTCGGGTTCAGAAGGTGCAAAACTTGGAATGAACTGCAGAAATTTCTACGAGCTACTTATGGCGGAGTTCAACGTGAATGCGCAGTTCGAATTTGCGAGAGTTTCTCAAAATAAAGAAGGGCAATGATTCACTAGTCACATACAGTGCGAATTTATTTGATGCAGTAGTTGAGTTAAAGAAATCTATAATAGGCTCTCCATGGGTAACTGGGAATAATATCTCCTTAGATAATTTTGAAAGATTGTTACACTTTGCTTGCCTTTTAACGTCAGTCCCAGATGTAATTGTAGATAGTTTTGATAAGAGAATTGATCAGGATACAGACGAATCCTTTTGTTTGCACAGATTAACAAAAATCTAGCAAAATGCCCGACACTGGACAGTAGTTTTGTACAGGGAGGTGCAAGATGTCAGCTGCGGTTTCAAACCACAGAATAATGATAGTCGCTCGCATTCGGGAAATGATGCAACAGCGAAGACATGTGCACGAGTAGAATCGAAGAAAATTCCAGAGAGATCAGTCACAACGATACGTTGTTTCAATTGTGATAAAATAGGCCATAGTAAATCAAATTGCAGAGTGAGATATTGTTCAGTTTGCAAATCTTCAGATCATGGATGGAGATTTTGCCCAGCCACGAAGAATAGAGATTATTCAGGGAAGTCCCGGGAGGTTTTTCTAGATATGACAGGAGAATTCCACATGATGCAAGTTCTAGATACACAAAGGAACAGCAGAATTTTCACAAGATAAGTTCGAAAACGGACACAGGATAATGACTAATCAGGTCGTAGAGTCACTAGAACCTAGGCCGATTGTACGTGGATTCTCTAATGGCAATGAAATTTCTATTTTCATTGATTCTGGTAGCTCAGTTAACTTAGTAAATGCTGACCTTTTTCACTCGAGGTTTTCAGAGTGCAAATTAGTCCCTTCTAGTGAGACAGTGTGTGATGTACAAGCGAGAAACTGAATATTTTAGGTTCGTCATTTCTTACGCTTTGTATCGGTGGAAAGACAATAGTAGAATCATTTTTGGTCATAGAAGGATTAGCCTTAGGTGAAATGGTTTTGCTAGGACACCCTTCTTGTATGCGACATAACATCAACATTCTTACGGGAGTTCAGGGGATTACAATAGGTGAGTCAGGTTGTTTTGTTCCATATATACACAGGAAAAAACTTGTGAGAAAAACCTAAGACACAGTCGGAGACATGTGTAACACATTCATTAGAGAGTGAAGATATTCCGCAAAGATCTTTCAAAGGATTTTTGTTGGAAGATATTGAATTGCAACCGCGAGTTCCTACATTAGTTAAAGTGTCGCTGAAAGAGAAAAAGTTTCCTTCTCAAGTGTGCGTTGTTGAGGGAACCGAGAAATTCAAAGACGTTGTGAGTACGGTGTCAGTGAATGAAATTTCAGTCGCAGGCGTGACTTCAGTAGAATTAGTTAGCTATCAAGACTCAGTGAAAAATATCACAAGGGTACTTATGTAATTGATTTTGAAGAGTTTAATGAAGAGCATAAATTAGTGAGTTTTTGTGGAGACGGGAATATGTTTCCTAACGAGGAGCAACAGTTCCGAAGTCAGGTTCTACTTGAACACTTGGCTAAAGTTGATTATCCTGAATATTCAGATAAAGTAGAGAAAGTGTTGAAAGAATATCTAGATATCATTGCTTTGAAGGGAGATAAATTAGGAGTTACAGATGTTTTAGAACATTCAATCCGCCTAGAAAAGGGTACAAATCCCATATATATTCCAGCATATCGAATTCCTTTTAAGATCAGAGAAGAAGTAGAAAAAGAAGTTCAGAAGTGGGAGTCGGAAGGCATTATCAGACCGTCCAATTCTCCGTTTAATTTTCCTTTGCTTGCAGTTCCTAAGAAAGACGGTAGTATCAGAGTTTGTGTAGATTTTCGTAAATTGAATGAAAAAACATGCCCAGATAGATATCCGGTAGCTTGTTTGCCTGATTTGTTTGTTGAGATCGGTGGCAAGAATATATATTCATCTATAGATCTTATGCAAGGGTTTTTACAAGTTCCCCTTTGTGAGAGTAGCCGTAAATATACAGCATTTTCGGTACCAAAGGGACATTACGAGTTTAATAGGATGCCTTTTGGATTACAAGGGTCCCCAATAACATTTACTAGACTGGTTAACACAGTACTTCATGGCTTGTTAGGAAAGTCGGTGTTTGTGTACATGGATGATATTCTCATATGCACAGATACAATTGAAGAACATCTAAAGGTGTTAAAAAGAAGTCCTTAAGCGATTACGGTTCGCTGGGTTAAAGGTCAAATTGGCCAAATGTGAGTTTCTGAAGAGAAAAATTGTCTATTTAGGACATGTTATCTCTAAAGAGGAGTTAGAGTGAATGATGAGAAAGTTAAAGCCATTGTGAATTTTCCAGTTCCCAAAACCAGGAAACAGATTCGTTCGTTCCTAGGTATGTCGGGTTTCTTTCGCCGTTTTGTGCGGAATTTTTCTACAATAGCGTCGCCATTGACAGATTTGTTACGAGAAGACGTTAAGTTTGTTTGGGGTGATAGTCAACAATTAGCTTTTGAGAAGCTTAAGAACGCTTTGGTGAACCCACCAATTTTGAAGTTTCAGATTTTAGTCAACCGTTCACCTTAGTGACTGACGCGAGTCAGGAAGGTATAGGTGCGTGTTTGATGCAGAAATTTGAGGGGAAATTACACCCAATTGCTTTTATAGCAGAAAGTTCAAAACACGTGGTAGTAACGAAAGGCTGATGTCAGTTGTGGACAAGGAGGCTTTCGCAGTCGTCTCAAGCCTTGTTCATTTTAAGATGTTGTTGTTGGGAAATAAAGTTGAGATTTTTACAGATCATCAACCGTTGTTAGAGCTTTTAATAAGCCAAATTTGTCGCCCAAGAGAGCACGTTGGTTCCTAACATTGAGAGATTTTGATGCAAACCTCAAATACATTGAAGGTAAGCATAATGTAGTTGCAGATGCATTGAGCAGATATTTTCCGGTCGAGGATGAGGAAATACACACCGAATCCTGTGTGGGTGAAGAGAGTAAATATTTGGTGTCTAATGTCTCTGATATTAGTAATTCTGAGAGATCGCATGTAGAGGACATACACGTTCCTACAGTGCATACTTATCGGGGAGAAATAGTGAGTCGGCAGTCTCGGGAGAGATTGTTATTCGTGATAGTGAGAGTAACGCAGTGTGTTATATTACGGGTGAAAATGTCACTTGGGACATAGGCTTGCTGGAACAAAAGCAAGATGAAGATAAATTGTTGTCAGATGCTAAGGCATTTCTTAAGGGAGTTTCACCGAAGAAAGGGTATAAGTTGCCTTTTCTGGTCTAGAGTTGGAGAATAATTTATTGGTGAGAAAAGTTAAGTATAACTTGCATGAAGTACTCAAGCATGGGTGAGATTACACAAATCATCGTGCCAGAGAGTCTAGTACCACAAGTTCTAGACATTGTACATTGTAAATTTGGTTCTCCTCATTTGGGTGTAGACAAGACGTATGAAAACGTCAGGTCAAAGTTCTTTTGGAAAAATATGTTTTCCGCAGTAGAAGCCTTTGTGAAGAAGTGCGCTATTTGCAATGCGAATAAGCCAGCGACGACAGTGTCGTGTCGTTTGGGTTCATATCCCATACCACATAGGCCGTTTCAGAGAGTGCATATGGATATTCTGGGTAACTTCTCAGAGTCCGCTTATGGTTATAGACATTTATTAGTAGTTGTTGATGAGTTGACTCGCTTTGTCGAGATTTTCCCACTGAAATACAAATCAGCTGAGGAAGTTGCGATAGCGTTTTTAAGGGGATAATTTGTCGATATGGTGTTCCAGAATGTCTGATCACAGACAATGGTAGGGAGTTTATTAATAAGACTTTAGACGGTCTTGCTAATTTGTTGGGGATAAAAAGAAGAAAGAAAGTATCTATAATCCCGTATAGACCTGAAGCAAATGGGTTGTGTGAGAGGGCGAATCGGAAAGTAATCGAAGCTTTGCGCATGACGGTGGGAGGTTCCGATACACATTGGGACAGATCTTTGGATGAAGTGCGATATAGTATCAATACTATGATGAATGACACAATTAAGATATCTCCAGCAGAAGCTTTGTATGGATACAAGTTGAAAGGACCTTTTGATTTGTTACCAGAGTGTGTTCAGGGTGATGTTACGGTCACTTCATTGATAAATACAGCGAGAGAAAGATTTGCACGTATCAGTAAAGAACTTGAACTTAGTTCGCGTGCAATGGTAGAGAAAAAGTAACACGAAATCGAGGGGAGTAGCTTTTTCGATGGGTGATAGAGTGTTTGTTAAAGTGAATGTTCGGAATGATCTGAATTATAAATTAAGTCCGAAGTTCCACGGACCTTTGAGATTGTAGAGATCAAAAGAGGGAATAGGTTTGTAGTTAAAGATGTAAACACTGGAGTGACGAAATTGACCCATATTTCGAAGTTAAAGAAAGTTGGGATGTAATGGAACGTTTGTATATAGTTAGAGGGATAAGTGGGTTGATGTTTGTATATATATATGATATTTATTTTTTTTTGTCTCTTGTTCATTTTGGATGTTGAAGTTCTTAGTCATTTGTTTTCGAATGATTTTAGAAGTCGAGACATGGGCTAGTTTCATACGAGATTTGACCCGTGTGTTAGTGTGTTATTGTGTTATGATGTGTTTCATCATCTGACGCAATGTGTGTGTTGTTTAGGATGTTTTTTTTTGGGGAGGTACTTAGTATATCGGACCGAACAAGTCTGATCTTTTTTTTTTCGGGTTGGGAGATCGTATTTGAGTGTTTGGATTTTTTTTCCAGTTTCTTTTTTTTTAAATAAAGGGAGCTGTATTGTGAGTAGTTATAGTTGTTGAGATCATGGGAGCGATTGCCATTACGTCAATTGCTGTTTTGTTGAGAGTTAGTCAGGTGTTGCGAAATATTCGCTAACCAGAGTAGAACTTTCATGTCTTTTACGAGATATGATACCTTTTAGTGTTTGGATAGGATTCTCGAGTATTTTTTTTCTGTTTGGATAGAATTTTTTTATGAGTGAGTTCCGTAGAGTTGTTGTGTTTAGTGGTGAGTTGACTGTGATTATTCTGAGATACAAACTTGGAATTAGTTCACATTGTGAGTGTTTACTTTTGCATTAGTAGTTTTGTTTGGTTCAGTAACATGAAACCTTTTTGTTATTAGACCTTTTTCGAGTGTTTTTGGGAGACTCAGTAGTGACATGGGATAGAGTAGAGACCATGTTCATTTTGGGAGATCAATATCAAGGTTCGGGAGTTGATTATAAGACGAGTTGTACTTTAGTTAGAGAGAGGTGTGTGTGACAGTAGTATTTTCCAGTTGCGAGTTGTGTCTGTGGGTGGTTGTGAGTTATCATTAGTTCATAGACAGACTCCGACAGAATGTGACTTTAGACAGTTCCTGCGAGATTACCACATTGAGTCCACCAGTACTCTTCCTGCCGTGGTTTGCAAGGAGTATGCAGTTACAATGATGTGCCAGAGCAACAAGTCGACGACATTCGTTCATCGAGGGTCCGAGCAGTTCGATTCATCCTGCAGAATCCTGTCTACGGAATTTCTCGTACTTAGCCGTGCTGTATTCAACAGTTCCGAGAAGATAATTATGCGTCATACGCATAACGAGCATTTGGTAGTGGAGGTACCTACAACCAAGGTGCCAATGACGGTTCCACCGTTGGAAGACATTGACGATTCCGTGATGTTCGAGTATCAGGAATATATTATGCCGACAATTTTAATTGTCTTAATAGCTATTTTACTGATAATTCTTGTTGTGGGAGTAGTAAAGCTTATTCGTGTTTGTAAGATTACATGTAAAGGCTCTAAGAACTCAACCCCAGTGACTTTGGAAGTGCGTCATGAGAGCAGTCCTTAAAGCTGCAGTGCAGTAGACATTGCTAATTGAGCATAGTCCTATTCTGTTATGTTTTATACATATGCTTTTGTTTTAGTTTGCCGTTAAGGAGAGCGAGACGCTCTTATGTGGTGGCCGAGCTCTATTTCAGAAAATATGGCTGCTACAAGTTTTAAAGGACACATATATGCATTTCATAGCTTCAATGCTTTAAGATGTGATGAAAGAATTTATGGAGTCAGATGGAAGTAGGTCGAGAGACTCGAGGTAAAATCTTTGTGTTCAACAAATAGTTTGATTCCTCAGCAATATTGACAGTCAGGTGATCTTCCGAAGTGTTATGTATATTCGTGAGTACGTGCGTTAATTTGATCTAGATTGTGCCAAAATCTGCCCTAAAAGTGAGTTTGATCGTTCATTAACGTGATAGAACTGCAGTTGTCTAGACGTAGCTTTGGAGAGGATCCAGGCTTTGAATCAGCAGATAAGGTAGAGTTTGAAATCTCTGTTTTTATGGGAGGAAATTGAACTTGTGATTTTTTACCATGATTTTCTAATCATTATGAACTTTTGAACTGGTGTGGGAGATTTAATATGAATATTCATACATCTTTTATATTATTATTTTGTCATGTTACGTTTGCCATATCTTGGCTATGCATTTTACACTTTCCATTATTGTGTTTTGCATTTCATATATTTTTGGGAGTTTTCTATCATGTTTAATTCTTCCGACAGATGTCTGTGGACAGATGTCGGTGGACAGTGTGGACTGTTTCGAATAACATGTGGTAGACTGGTTTTGACATGACTAATTATTGATTTGGGGAGTATGTGTGAGTTTGGATATTTTCAGGCTATTAGCCATAGTGAGACTTCTTTAATCAGAAGTGTTTTGCAGTTCAGAGTTTAGTTATCTAACTCGATATTTCATTTATTATGCATTTTAATCTTTGCTTTGTTTTATTCATTTCTTGTTGGGTTATTTGAATAATAAACCTATTTTTGTAGAAACTATTGCGTTTCTTTAAATAGTCCATTTAATTGATTTGGTGAGAATGAGCGAGATTCGGGTGGGTGAACTTCGGAAAACGATGAGAGAGAGAGAGAGAGGCGATACACAGAGAGAGAGAGAGAGAGAGAGAGAGAGAGAGAGAGAGAGAGAAAGAGGAGAAAAATAGATGTAAGTGTTGTCGTGAGCGAACGTTCATACGCCTCCGTTCCATGAATAAAGATCGTTGGAGCACGTTACGTACACTTTCAAAAGAGTGTTAATTCTGTCCTCGTTATATATATATATATATATATATATATATATATATATATATATATATATATATATATATATATATATATAGCATATAAAGAAGAATTATAGAAGGGTTTTATCCTTAATATGTTTTTCAAACTTGTTAATTCTGCATGTTTTATTGATTTCATGCAAGACAGTTTTCCAAACAGCTCTTATTAATTATGTTTTCCTTTGGTATCACATGACTCATCCACCAGGCTGGACTCGGTTGATGCGCATTTGTGCTTGCTTTTGTAGTTTGCTTTCTATCCAGAGTGGAGCAAACGTAGATTTTGAATAACACACATTTATTCATTCCTTCAGACAATAGAATATAGATTTTAGGCCAAAGGCCAAGCGCTGGTGCCTATGAGGTCATTCAGCGCTGAAAGAGAAATCGAGAAAAAAAGGCTCGAAAGGTGTAACAGGAGGTAAACCTCGCAGTTGCACTATGAAAGAATTGTTCGGAGAGGGTGGAAAGCAAGATGGAAGAAAGAGAATTTGAACGGAGTTACAGTAAAAGGAATGAAAGGGGTTGCAGCCAGGGGATAAGCGACGCTGCAAAGAACCTTAAGTAGTGCCTACAGCCTACTGCGTGAGGTGTACTGACGGCACTGTCCTCCGACGGGAAATCAATCGCGTAGCTTATTCAAATCAGGTATGTATATCATCGTTTAACAGGGTATATGTCAGACAAAAAATGAAAGTATTGATAAAAATTTTTAGATAATATTCTTCAAGTTCAAGGGATATCATAGGAAATGACTAACTCTCCAGTATGTGGCTTGATTCACTTGGTGTTAATGAAGACTTGCATAGGGAATATTTCCGTTGTGGAAGTTCATCGAGTTGTGATTGGTTAATTTATGGAATTAGACTATCAAGCCAATCACTGAGGAACTGGCGGCCAATAGGCGCTTTAGATAGTGAAACAAGTGAGTTGGAGTGGTTGGACAGCGAGAGAGAGAGAGAGAAGGAAAATAAAGGAGATGGCTGCGTCCACATGATCGAGCTTTGTTTCGAAGAACTTTGTTCGATGTGACGTCAGAAGCGGAGAACTTTGCCCAGCTTCTGACGTCACACCGGACAAAGTTCGTCGAACAAAGCTCGATCGTGTGGACGCAGCCTCAGGATCTAGGAGAAAACCCCACAGTTGCACTTAGTAGTTACAGTTAGAGAGGTTAAACAGCAAGTGTAAAGAAGGGAAGTAGGAACGTAAACAAGGTAAAAAGGATAAAAAATGGGTGTAGCTAGAGAGACCTTAATGACTCTGCAAACACCCTTTCGAAATGCCGACAGTGCACCATACGAGGTGCACTGACGGCAGTAACCAATTACAGGCCATCACCCTGGAATCAATCTAAGTAGAGGGTTAAAATGGTCAACTTTCTTTAGCCTCCTTTATATTGTATTCATGTTCGTCGTGTGAATTATCGTCACTTTTCATTTTATCGGCACTGGCTGCGTTAACTAATAAAGTCTAAACGTAAATGAAATTCGCATCACACTTAAGATTTTCAGATGATCAGTTGATAGAGGGTAACATCAAGTGGGTTGAAATTTTTGACAAATTCAGATTACAGAATTGTCCGATCAAATTGTTCATAAAGCGTCAAGTCGAACAAAATTCTCAATTAACGTCTGATTAGATTTTGTTTGATGTTTAAAGTTTTAGTTTGATTTATGGGAATCTGGCTATGAAGCCAAGCACTGGGGGCATTTTCGCCCACTCAGCGCTTAAGACAGTGAAAAGAGGGAATTCGATGGGTGGACAGCAAGACGGAAAAAGGGAAGAAGAAATTGAGATAAAAAAAAAAGAATAAAAAGTGATTGCAGTCAGGGCATTCAATTCCTGGAGAAAGAAAACGGGATCTTTCCCAGACAGTGACGCCCCCCAAGGGTTTTAACCCGGTACGTATCCATCTTTGTGGCGTGTTTAGTACAAGCCCGTTGGGGAGTACCGTAAAAACACAAACAAAAGCCTGTAAATATAAAGATAATGACCCCCGAGAAATATTAGTCCCGGATAACGATCCCCTAAAACCTCGGGGTCACTATCTAGGATAGATACGTTAAATGTTTATCGTGTACATAAATATATCAAAGAACAGTCTAAATATGTTAATCGAAAGGCTTTGACTTTAAGTCATCATAGATTTATGCGCTCTAATTACGTTAAGAAGCTTTATTAAACTGGATTGTAGAAGGCCACGTACCTTGGAGATATTTCCTCCAAGCCTCGCGCAGGGATTAAGGTAATTGGCTGAAATTTAAGAAGGATCATTAAATTATGTTTCGGATGTTCCGTTCGAAAGCGCAGAGGTTTGTGTTGCTAATTTTCCGGTTTGCAGTCTAAGCCGCGGAAACGTCTGACAATGTCTGGCTAAATTACAGACATGAGAATCGGCCCGACAGCAGAGAGCCTTTGTTTACGTAGGAATATATATATGATTTGCCAAAATTATTCGGCGTTCTTATTGAAGGCACAGAGACCAAATGACACTCACTCTCTCTCTCTCTCTCTCTCTCTCTCTCTCTCTCTCTCTCTCTCTCTCTCTCTCTCTCTCTCTCTCTCTCTCTCCATTTACTATTAGTTTAGACTCAAATATCTGGAAATAGGTTAAGTTAAATTAAGTTAGGTATACCTTAGTTTAACCAGACCACTGAGCTGATTAACAGCTCTCCTAGGGTTGGCACGAAGGATTAGACTTATTTTACGTGGCCAAGAACCAATTGGTTACCTATCAACGGGACCCACAGCTTATTGTGGAATCCGAACCACATTATAGCGAAAAATGAATTTCTATCACCAGAAATAAATTCCTCTAATTCTTCATTGGCCGGCCGGAGAATCGAACGCGGGCCCAGCAGAGTGCTATCCGAGAACTATACTGACCCGTCCAACGAGGAACTGACCCCCAAGCATATTCAGGATTGTACAGAGCGTGAGTGTGTATGCATATGCGTATGCACGCGTGTGTAAGAAAAATCCCACTCCTATATATATACTTTTTCTTCAGTTTCTGGCAAGTATGGTACTCTTATTCCCATTCCGCTATATGCATAGTTTTCTGTTTATTTACCGAGGACAAAGTCTGAACAAGGAACGACACAGTAAAATTTATAAATGGTTACTACAATGCTGCTTCAAAATTTTTAAGTCATTTTTCTAAGTCATTTTTCTTAAAGGGCAGTTCTTAAATACATTCAGTAAATAGACTTCGTTATTCATTTTGAATATAGGGTCATCATTCCAAACGTCGTGTCTAACAGCATTTGCTGGTTTTTCCCTCAAATGGCTAAAAGCGACAGCCTACATTTCAAGGCCGATCAATGTTATTAAAAACTTTTTTTCCCAATCACTAAAAAAAATCGTTCCTAGAATGTTTCATGGCTCAGCCTCCCTAAAGGGTAATAGTTTTTATTTTTAAATATTACAGCCCATTACCGTTTGATATTCGATGGCCTCTCTTTCATTCTCCATGCATGAAAGATGTCTATCATTGGGTTGCGAGATAACGAACATGAGAGACTGAATTCCTGCAGCCATTGCTGGCTGCTTTGCGCATGCGCGGAAAGAAACACGTAACTGGACCGAGGGAAAATGTACTTTAATAGTTTTCGTTGTCTTCGTCTAGTCTTTAGCATTTACTGTAGGTTTAAGATTTATTATGTTTTCTCTTAGAGTATACACGAAACGATTGAATGCACAGATTTCACCCAAAAAGCAAATCGCTTAAGAGACTGCTTGACAAAGGCATATCTTGTGTTGAGTAGCCTTGAATAGAATAAAGAATTTAGGCCGAAGGCCAGGCGCTTTGGCCTACGAGGTCGCTCAGCGCTGAAACGGAAACCGAGAATAAGGTGGTTTGAAAGGTGTAATAGGAGCAGCAGCTTGCAGTTGCACTGAGTCAATTGTCAGGAGGATGGAAAGCTCGATGGAAGAAATATGAATGGAGGTACAGTAAAAGCAATGAAAAGGGTTCCAGCTAGGGGCCGAAGGCACGCTGCAAAGAACCTTAAGTAATGCCTACAGTGCACTGCACGAGGTTCACTGACGGCACCAACCTCCTACGGGGTTTATGTAGTCTTGAGGCTATTGCTAACCGATATTCATAATTATGAAATCCCTTGCTGCACGGGGTAGGATTTAAGAGATAACGGTGACGTACATTGCCAAGGTATCAAATAAAAACCCAACGTTAACTAACCTTTTGATTTTAAAAAGATTCTCAAGGATTCCATCAATGACAAATGCTGAACAATTTTCAGATTTAATTTATACATTCACGATGCCTTAAAAATATTAATAGAATAGAATGAAGCTTTTAACCCAGTTCCCCTCATAATATTATAGTTACACCTGAAACTGGCAGTTAAATGTTTTATATAATTCAACATACATCAATCAACTTGAATCATGCTCTGTTGTTCATAATACAGGGGTGATAGTCCGCTAGAAATTAAAAATGTCGCAAAACTTATGTTCTCATATTATTTCATTAAAAACTCGCCGTTAAATTAAATGAAAATGTCACTTCAGTTAAAATAAATAATTCCACATTTTCAGATAGATTGCGTCGGCCTGAACCGTCAGTTTTCCTACCATTTTATATTAATATTCTGACCAGGCAGTAACGGAGGCCCCACGATCACCATCAGCTGTGTTCCGACTTCCTGAGGCGACAGGGTTTGACCAGGACCTCTTTGGGGGATTAGGCATTCCTTGGGAACATTTCCTAAGCGCCCTTTGCCACAGGGAGGCTCCAGAACCCGTCTCTTTGCTTCAGGGGGAGCTATTCTCAGGTCCTTGGGAGCATTTCCTAAGCGCCCTTTGCCACAGGGAGGCTCCAGAACCCGTCTCTTTGCTTCAGAGGGAACTATTCTCAGGTCGCAGGATCCCGCTGAAGGATCCTCCAGGATTTTACTGACTTGAGCGGCAGTAGGACGTTCGTTTGGGTAGGCTTGGAGGAGGGCGTTGATAAGGTCATTTGTCTTGCTCGAGTATGAGCCAGGCAGCGGTCTCTGTAATTAGACAGGAATTCATAAACTTCAGGTTTTTTCTCTTTCATATAAAGTTAAGTATACCTTAGTTTTACCAGACCACTGAGCTGATTAACAGCTCTCCTAGGGCTGGCCCGAAGGATTAGACTTTTTTTACGTGGCTAAGAACCAATTGGTTACTTAGCAACGTGACCTACAGGTTATTGTGGAATCCGAACCAAATTATAGCGAGAAATGAATTTCTATCACCAGAAATAAATTCCTCACTCTCTTCATCAGGCGGCCGGGGAATTGAACTCCGGTCCATCGAGTGACAGTCCACAGTTCTACCGACCCACCCAACGAAGAGCTTCACTTTCATATAGAATACAGGATTCCAGCCAAAGGCCAAGCGATGGTACCTCTGGGGTCATTCAGCGCTGAAAGGGAAATTAAGAGTAACAAGGCTTTGAAGGTGTAACAGGAGGAAAACCTGGCAGTTGCACTCTGAAACAATTGTTAGGAGCGGGTGGAAAGTAAGATGGAAAAGAGAGATTATGAACGGAGATACAGAAAAAGGAATGAAAGGGGTAGCAGCTAGGGACCAAAGGGACGCTGCAGAGAACCTGAAAGTAATGACTACAGTGCACCGTGGAGGCACAATGAAGGCACTACCCCGCCACGAGGCATCTGTGTTATGTCTGTGCTTACCATCATCGTGAATATAAAATCTATACCTTCGTTCAACACTTTCAGTTTAATTTTTTTATCAGACTTCACGGCATATTAGACGACACGGCATATTAGTCGACAAAACTAGTCTAAAACAAATTCTTTCCCTGATCTTGATTATATATTCCAGCTTCGATGTGCACTTACATCACAAAAGCGTATTGTCAATGCACAGGTCCGTAAATTAAAGATAAAAATAACGTTTTGTTCCTCCTCTTAATGAACACCCCAGTCCTTGGAAGCTTGCATTTCATGTCAGTGGCCCCTTTGGTGGGCTTGTTCCATATGAATATAGGGTTCATCTTCGGAATAATAATAATAATAATAATATTTTTAGTACAGTACCAAACTTAAGTATTCCACCCATCAGACAGCACAATTTTCCCATCAAGGAAAGCTTACACCTTCCCCCTCCCCAAAAAAAGCAAGAGTATACATATCCTTCAAGAGAGGCGTGGCTGAGTTTCAAACGCCAAATGATCAAGGACTTTGTCAAAGGCGAGAGTACTTACTAAAGTTCCACGCTTCGCTATGAATCTCAGCATCTCCGAGGCATTCCTGAAGGCTGGTTCTAACGTGCACAGTTGGTAGAGAGTACACCCCAGCGACCACATATCTCCTTTGGCATCACAGACCGATCTCAGATGAAGTTCTGGACTCTGAGGGAGAAATCATCAAAGGTAATTCTAGAATAGAATATGAACTTTAGGCCAAAGGCCAAGCGCTGGGACCTATGAGGTCATTCAGCGCTGAAAGGGAAATTGACAGTATGAAGGTTTGAAAGGTGTAACGGGAGGAAAACCTCGCAGTTGCACAATGAAACAATTGTTTGAGAGGGTGGAGAGTCAGATGGAAGAAATAGAATATGAATGGAGGTAATGTAAAAGGAATGAAAGGGGCTGCAGCTAGGGGCCGAAGGAACGCTGCAAAGACCTTTAAGTAATGCCTACAGTGCACCAAGTGAGGTGCACTGACGGCACTACCCCGTTTATGCAGTGGTTCGACTATTTCCGTTGGGATGTAATAAGTCTCAAAACATTATTAACCTTAATTTAGGTTATTTTTGCCAAACAATTTATCCTTTTTTGCCAACTAACCCAGTAGCTGCATTAACAGTAAGCTGATATTTTAAAACATTTTTCCTATCGCCTTACTTTCCGCGAATACATATTTCCATAATATTCAGAATATGTGTAATAATCAGAGTCCAAACATACATTCATCCTTATTCCGTTATGTACACACTCAAATATTGTGTGTTCCATTCGTGCCACTGAAAATCTATTTTTGCAATTAAATATCTTCTGAATATCGTGTTTGCTTTCTAAACTTGTCTCATCTGAAAACTAGGTAAAATATCTCATCATTGAAACAAATAGCTAAAAGTCTATTATCAAATGTTTAGTTCTGTACAATAACCGTCCAACGTCTTTCTGCTTATCCCAGTCAAATCGTTTGAACACCGTCCACGTATGGTTAAGTATACTCTCAGGCAAGAACTCTAGCCCAAGACTAGACAGGCTGTGGTAGAGAGGCTATGAACGAAAGGTTTAAGAATATGGTTCCTCCCTCATCCCGAGGACAGCAGAGAAAATAGACAAGGCACAAGCGATGTTTCCTCTACCAGAAAACCTCATGGTTACGCCAGTCAGTTACTCCCTAGACTAACTGAAAAGTATGTTGAACTGACGACCCACCCACCCACCGCAAAAACTCCGGGTCATCTACTCCGAGGTGCTAGTACTAAACAGGATTAATACTATTATAATCCTGGTACTGAACACCGCATGGTAAATGTAAAGTAGACGGCCGCACGAAGATATCGTTTATTAATATAATTTGTCGACCACACAATATAGAAATGGCTGTATATAATACCTTGATCCCCGAGGGGCTAGTACTAAAACACGGCGTCCGAAGGAGCTTCCGCCATGTTTAGTACTAGCACCTCGGAGTAGGTGACGCGTCAGTAAGCCAAAGTAGCACCAAACTACGCCATTCAAACTAGAAATTGACTCACTGCATAAATGACAGTTCCTACAACAGAAGCCTGGATATCCTTCTTAGATCGAAGAATCTTAGCGAGTCCGAAATCCCCAAGTTTGATGGTTCCATCTTCGTGTTTCAGGATGTTCAGGGGTTTGATGTCCCTGTGGATGACGTCCTTGGAATGCAGGTACTGATGGAAAAAAAGGGGCCTTTGTTTACACTTTGCTAAATTTGAGAGAATTCGAATTAAGACTAGAGAAAGCCAGCGTTATTCAAGCCGTAATAAAACGTGAATATAATTACATATGGCGGCACATACAGTGAATAGGATGATAGAATAGAATATAGAATTTAGGCCGAAGCACACCGCTCAAATGGAAATTGAGAGTAAAAGGTTCCAAAGGTCTAACATGAGGAAAGCCTCCAGTTCCACTATGAAATAATTGTGAGGAGGTGGTGGAAGGTCAGATGGAAGAAAGAATAAGAACTGAGGTACAGTAAAAGGAATGAAAAGGGTTGCAGCTAGGGGCCGAAGGGACGCTGCAAAGAGCCTTCAGTAATCCCTACAGTACAGTAAACATAGGGACCTGCCTCTATAGCTCTGACGACGTCTGAAAACCACCCAATGACTTGTCTTTCAGGGAAGAACTGTCCCGAGGCCCTTCTCTTCTTGATATTGGCGTGCAGGTCTCCGCCTCCACAATATTCCATGACAATGTGGATCTCAGATATTACATTGTTTCCCGTGCCATAACATCCCTGGAACAGATATGAAAAAGTTCTTACCTAGAGATATGTCAGTTCAGAAGTTGGAACTTCAGAAGTTGGAACTTCAGAAGTTGGAACTTCTTCAGAAGTTGGAACTTCTTCAGAAGTTGGAACTTCTTCAGAAGTTGGAACTTCTTCAGAAGTTGGAACTTCTTCAGAAGTTGGAACTTCTTCAGAAGTTGGAACTTCTTCAGAAGTTGGAACTTCTTCAGAAGTTGGAACTTCTTCAGAAGTTGGAACTTCTTCAGAAGTTGGAACTTCTTCAGAAGTAGGAACTTCTTCAGAAGTAGGAACTTCTTCAGAAGTTGGAACTTCTTCAGAAGTTGGAACTTCTTCAGAAGTTGGAACTTCTTCAGAAGTAGGAACTTCTTCAGAAGTAGGAACTACTTCAGAAGTTGGAACTACTTCAGAAGTTGGAACTACTTCAGAAGTTGGAACTTCAGAAGTTGGAACTTCAGAAGTTGGAACTTCAGAAGTTCAAGCGAAAATGCAATGCGTTACTACCCTAATACTATTCTTCTCGCATTTTAATACATTTGTATTTATAGATCTATTTATTAATTCCTTTTTTTAATAAGTTGGATCTCTTCTTTCTGTATTATTTCCCTTTACTTCCTCTTCCTTCTTCCTAATGAACACCACATTCTTTGGAAGCTTGAATTTCAAGTCAATGGACCCTTTGGTGGGTTTGTTCCATATGAATAGGTTTCATCTTCAGAATAATAATAATAATATGGTCTTCATTTGAAAGAAATAACAGAAGGTAAAGGGAAATACAGAAAGAGGAGATGAGTTATTAGAAAACGAGAAATTAACAAATAAAAATTTAAGGAAATTATTAAAATACAAGGAGAATTGTACTAGGGTAGTAATGCATTGTATCTTCGCTTGAACTTCTGAAGTTCCAACTGAACTACTTCCTCAGGGAGGCTGTTCCACAGTCCTCCAACTGTGTGAGGTAGAACCAAGCAAAACGATGTCTCGTTAACAGTAAATTTGAGATAGATTTCAGTGAGGACAAAGCAAAAAAACTCTAATCTCGAGATCAGGTATTAAAGTACCAAAAACATTTCAGAGAAGGAATATCAGATTTAGACCAAAGGCCAAGCGCCGTGACCTGTGAACGCATTCAGCACTGAAAAAGGGAATTGAGAGTAGAAGTGATTCTAAAGGTATAACGGGAGGGAAACCTCAAAGCAGTTGCACTATGAAACAATTGTTAGGAGAGGGTGAACTGGAAGATGGAAGAAAAATATGAACGGAGGTAGAGTAAACGGAATGAAGGGGGTTGTAGCTAGGGGCCGAAGTGACGCTGCAAAGAACAATTTGTAAAGACTACAGTGACTACTCCAGTGAAAGCAGGATTGGCAATAATTTAGTGTAGGTTCTGGCGAAGTGGGCCGAGAATCAAGTAAACAAGGAAACAAGTAAATGAGTCAACAAGCAAACAAGCGAGCAAGCAAAGGTTCCTTACTAAACAACTGACGATGTTTGGATGCTGCAAGTTTTCGAGCAATTTCCCCTCCTTAATTGCGTCATCAACGATTTTCTGGGGAACTCCGCTGAGCTTAACCTGAAAGGAGGGTAAACTTGTTGTACCAAATAGCTTTCTTTTTTTTTATCTTTTTTTTTGCACTCTCGGGGAAGAATGACGTCAGCGCTCTAGATGAAGAGCATCCATTACATTTCTTTTTATCACACTCATTTTTTTAGATATATTAAAACAAGGACAACTAAACAACGATAGGGAAATGACGTAAAGATTGTTAGCTTTCGAATATTTGCAACTGTTTCCAGGCTTGATTCTGGTAACCATTGGGGTGAGAGAGAGAGAGAGAGAGAGAGAGTGTGTGTGTCTGTGTAGGTATGTGTGTCAGAGGAGAGAGAGAGAGAGTGAATTTGTGCAGGTATATGTGTGTGTGTGTCTCAGAGAGAGAGAGTGAGGCTCTGTGCATATATGTGTAGGTGGGTGTGTGTGTACCAGAGAGAGAGAGAGAGAGAGAGAATGCAGGCATATGTGTGTGTGTGTGTGTGTGTCAGAGAGAGAGAGAGAGAGAGAGAGAGAGAGAGAGAGAGAGAGAGAGAGCAGATGTGAGTGTCTGTGGGGAGAGGGAGAGAAAGAAAGAAGAGAGTTCAAATTGCCTTCGCAAATAACCAACTCTTACGAGTCCCATTTGCTCTTTGGTCGTTACGAAGCAGCAATCTTGTTCAAACTTATCCTTCCAAGCAAATAGTAAAGTTATCTCAAAGACATGAGGCTTATTGACAGACCTACGTCACTCAGACGTAAACAAGAAATGTACAGTCTCCATTTACGCTTAAAACACGGCCACTTCTTGTTGATAACAAGCTATTGAAATCCATTGCATTTCTAAAAACGGGGTTTCGTTAAAATGTTCGTTTTTATCAGCTAAATTGTAATCAAGATTCGATACAAGCAAATCATATGAGCACCGGGAGAGTAACGTATAGAGAATTATAACTGAATCGAGGGAAATGGGAAACTTCACATATAATAATAATAATAATAATAATAATAATAATAATAATAATAATAATAATAATAATAATAATAATAATAATAATAATAGGTATTTTATAGAGACAAAGCGACGAAAAATTAAAGTTTTCTCACATAGAAATTAATGTTACTACATAAGCATATTTACGTTCTACATTTTCACAAGCAATCCGGCGTACAGAATAGAATTTAGGCCAAAGGCCAAGCGCTGGGACTTAAGAGGTCATTCAGCGCTGCAACGGAAATTGACAATAGAAAGTTTGCAAGGTGCAACGGAAGCAAAACCTCGAGGTTGCAATGTGGATCCATTGTTGAGAGACGGTGGACAGTGAGATGGAAGAAAGAGAATATGAACGGAGGTACAGCAAAGGGGACGAAAGAGGTTGCAGCTAGGGGTCGAAGAGACGCTGCAAAGTACCTTAAGTAATGCTTACAGTGCACCACATGAGGTGCACTGACGGGGATCCGGCTTATAATAAAATTTACCATAAAGATACATAGCCAACAATACATCGTCAAAGTAAATCAGCTTTACTTTTTTCTTTTGGTAAATATATAACAATTAAAAGTTGATTACTTCTAATTAAAAGTAAAATTTGTAACCAGGGAATCGCTGATTAACGATAATCACTATTTAGTAAAAATAAATTGGATCTCCATAGTCATTCATTCCTATTAAATTTATGTTGTTGGAAGCGACGATCCCCGGGCTAACTCATTAATTGATATCATTAATTGATTTACTGGGTGTTATTTGATGAGTTGGATGAATTACCTAAAAAAAAAAAATGCATTTTACACAGATCAACGATGCACAAAAGTTTCTGGACCGTAAATGCAATGGAATGAATGGAATATAGAATTTCGACCAAAAGCCAAGCACTGGGACCCATAAGGTCATTCAGAGCTGAAACGGAAATCAACAGTTATAAGGTCTGAAAGGTGTAACAAGAGGAAAACCTCAAAGCAGTTGCATTATGAAACGATTATTAGGATAAGGTGGGAAGTAAGATTGGAGAAAGAAAATATGAATGGAGGTACAGTAAAAGGAATGAAAGAGGAAGTTAGGGGCCGAGGGCACGCTGCAAAGAACCTTAAGTAATGCCTACAGTGCACCATATGAGGTGCGCTGACAGCACTACCCTGCTACGGAGCTGGACCGTAAATGGAACGGTAACGTATGGGGAACGAAACTGAATGTGTCTGTACAATTCACCATGTTAAGACAGTGGAAAATCATTTTTGTAATGTGTTAATATTAAAGGTCATAGTAAGGAAAAGTGTGCCTTTATCTAAATAATATTGTGGCTAAACCACACTTTCCATTACTCTAATACTTGCTAAACTTTTCCCTACCGCGGTTAGCTAGCTAACTGCCCTTATTCTTCTTTCACCCGTCTTGCCCAATTAGCTAAAAATGAGAAAAAAATGAATAATCTATGAGAAACTCTGCTTTTGGGCATGCACGAAGTTCGTGACTTTAAGGAAATATTGACATTTAAAAGTAAAATGGAGAGTTGTATTATAAAAGTAAAATAGAGAGTTTTAGGTAAAGTATAAAATTCGATGCAAAGTATGAGTCGAAGCAGAACTAAGACTGTAATGGTATATTATAAGTTAGGAAATGGGCGTTTCTGCTGCACGCTGAATTCTACAAGTAAACAAAATGTGTTCAGGATTAACGGAAGCAAGATCGATTATAGGTGTGTGTGTGTGCATCCGAAAGAGAGTGAGTGAGTCTGTGCGTGTGCGTGTGCGTGTGCGCGTGAGTCAGAGAGAGACAAAGTGTCTGCGCGTGTGTGAGTCAGCGAGAGAGTGTGCAGGTATGGTTGTGTGTATCAGAGAGAGAGAGAGGAGTCTGTGCAGGTGTGTGCGCGTGTGAGTCTCAGAGAGAGAGAGTGTGTGCAGGTATGTGTGTGTGTGTGTCTGACAGAGAGAGTGTGTGCAGGTATGTGTGTGTCAGAGAGAGAGATGTGTGCGTGCCGGTGTGTGTGTGTGTGAAAGAGAGAGAGTGTGTGTGTGTGTGTGTGAAAGAGAGAGAGTGTGTGTGTGTGTGAAAGAGAGAGAGAGTGTGTGTGTGTGTGTGAAAGAGAGAGAGTGTGTGTGTGTGTGTGTGTGTGTGAAAGAGAGAGAGAGTGTGTGTGTGAAAGAGAGAGAGAGTGTGTGTGTGTGTGTGTGTGTGAAAGAGAGAGAGAGTGTGTGTGTGTGAAAGAGAGAGAGAGTGTGTGTGTGTGTGAAAGAGAGAGAGAGTGTGTGTGTGTGAAAGAGAAAGTGTGTGTGCGTAAAAGAGAGAGTGTGTGTGTGTGTGTGCGTCCGCGCGCGCAGGTGTGTGTCTGAAAGAGAGAGAGTGTGTGTGTGAGTGTGTGTGTGCAGGTGTGTCTGAAAGAGAGAGAGGGGGTATTCTGAATTGCCGGAAAATTTCGTGAAAGTTCGATCAGAAGTCTCCTTATGCATATTAACTGGGGAGGCTCAACAGGCTCTCCAAACGCAAAGTCATACAAAGTCATTTGGAAAGAGTTAAGGGTCGCATAGAAAAAGGATCAAAGAATTTCCCCACAGCATCTTAAAACTAAGATATTCCAATAAATTTAACATGTTACACATGGTCACAGGCGTCAAGAATTTACTGTTTAAACCTCTTGAAGCTACATTTTAAGCAAAAATGACCCAGGGTTCAGGTGAAAGTAATTAGATTTGGGAAAGGGATTAAAATTCAGCCCGTGTTTTCTTCCCTGAAGTGGCAAGTTGGGAACTAACGGTGATGGAATGCCTTTAAATTTAATTCGTTCATGGGATCCGTCCAGGTCCTTCACCAATATCGTGGAGGATATAGATTAAACACTGGTATATAATTACGCGTGTTGAGGGTACGACATAATTTATCACTAAAAAAATTTATTTTTTCATATTCTGAGCACTGCGGGGCTCGATAAAATAAACAAGGCCCAAAGAAGCTCGTAGAATTTCTACGCAAAGTAAACCTAATTAAAAGGGCCCAGTGCGTCTTACTTCTATTTAATCATCAGCAACATCTTATATTTACATTACGCAACTCTGAATAAGTTGACGCAACTCTGAATAAGTTCTACCCAACCATTCGTGCTCACCACCTTCACGGCACATTTTCTCCCGTTCCTGTCTCCGAGGTACACTGTTCCAAAGGCTCCCTGGCCTATCTTCTTGATCAGTTTAATACTTGACATTTTGCACCTGGACGAAGAAGAAGAAAAAAACAACAAATCAGTCACACGAGCAACTACCTGGAAAATCTAAAACTTTTCAGCCAGTCAAAGAATATTGTTAGAATCTGAAATAATAGCTTATTAGTTCATTGCAAACAGCGGAGATCGAATAGAATAGAATATAAAATTTCGGCCAAAGACCAAGCGCTGGTACCAATGAGGTCATTCAGGGCTGAAACGGAAATTGAGTGTAAAAGGGTCTGAAAGGCGTAACAGGAGGAAAGCCTCGCAGTTGCACTATGAATCAATTGTTAGGAGAGGGTGGAAAGTAAGATGGAAGAAGAAAATATGAAGGGAGGTCCAGTAAAAGAAATGAAAGGGGTTGCAGGTAGAGGCCGAAGGGACGCTGTAAAGAACCTTAAGTAATGCCTACAGTGCACCGCATGAGGTGCTCTGACGGCACTACCCCTCTAAGTAGCGCCAGATTACGTAACCAGAAAAAAAATTAAAAAAGGAAATCTTGAATCTAGTATTATGAATTATTTTTAAATTTAAACCTGCCTCGTAGCCCACAGATACAAACAATGTCTATGAAGAAGTTAAAGAACCATGAACAGAGACCTAAAAACTCTCTCATAAGACAAAAGATAAAATATGTTAAGGCTTTATTTTTGCTTGAAAATACAGTGTAGGATGACACGATTTTATCAAGACAAGCGCTCTTTTTTTCGGCGGACGGGGTGACTTCTGAAGGAAATAAATGTCAAAATTGTCAAATCCCATGAAAAGCTATCAAAAAAAATTGTAACGTTAAAATCACTTGCCTCCTAAGTAGCCTACATTGCTGCTACACCGAACTTGAGAATATAAAAACACTGGCTCAATATCAGCGTGATAAAAAGATATCCTGTTTCAAACGATCTTCCGAGACACTGTCCTGTCATGTTTCATCAACGCGTCCCTCCTTACCTTATTTTAAATGTCTTTCCGTTGGATATGGTTCCCTGAGAACGTTTTCGCTGGGCAGTAGGATAAAAAATTCCAAATTTCAAGCGGAGCTATAGAAAACACGTTTCCTCATCTGAAAGTCGAACTCGACTGGTTGATTTGAAGGAAAGTTTTTGGGAGATCCTAAGGAACGCCGCTGCCGTGTTGACAAACGGTTAACCTTCAAACGACCGTCACTTAGTAACGCAACTATAACACTGGTTCTCAACCTTTTTTGGCCAATGCACCCTTTTACTATATGTCATAATGTCATTTAACCACGCTCCCTTTCCAAAATTGCCTGCCTCAAAAGGTGCATTCTAGATAATATGCATATAATACTAAAAAATCCTTGATCACAATTCCCCCTATGAAACTCTGAAATTCCCCTATGGGGGATTCCCTCCCTGGTTGAGAACCACTGAACTATACAGTTTCGCAGTTCTCCCTTTTCATTAGACTTCTTTAGGTTCTTCAATGACACGAGAATTTTTTTTTTTTTGTGCCGTAATTGTTACACTCAGCATTCAAATGGATGATTTTTGCCTGATGAGGAACTGGTCACAAATTTATCAAATTCTCATTAAAATTCATACAACAACTTTAGTAAGAAGCTAAAGACTTTCGCTAGATTATATTTATTCAACTCCATCTCCCGACCACAGAAAACAATGATAAACATGAATATTATTGTTGTTTAAAAGACAGTTATACCGTAAAATGCGCCAACATCATTTAACGACCATAAAGCATCTTTAAAGTTGTTGATAACACTGCGAGAAACAAGAGATTAAACAATACACTTTATGTAATGTAGTTGCAGCAACCGTAAGAAGACTATAATCCAGGTAGCTATAGTAATCAAGCAAATTGATATCTTTCTTTTATATAGTTACTTTAGTAAACAATCTGATTCCCGAACAGCATCCGCAGTGATAGGTTAAGCGGAACTGATATAATTTCTTCAACTCATAATTTGATAAATATTATAAATAAAAATACTATAATATATATCAGTCATTCAGTAGTTTTTAAGATCTGAGAGCGGACAGGAAAAAAGTGCGGACGGACAGACAAAGCCGACACAACAGTTTTATTTTACAGAACACTAAAAGTATTTGCTATCGTTTATTGTAAGACAAAACCCTGGTAAATGTCCTCTTATAAAGTAGTTAACAGTCCAACATATATCTAAGCAATTATATCGCTATCACGGGCAACAAATATAAAAAAAACCATGAACGAATCATGGTCATCATTTCCCTAAAAACAAAATAATGAAAATAAACATTAAAACATGTTCATGTCAGAGGCAATAAAAAGAAAGCGCTTAACTATAATCTACCGTGCTCTCTTGCTAAAGTGGTCATGCATGACTTATTTCGGAAAAAGGGGATTAAAGCACGCGGTGCTTGATCCCCAGGCAGCTTCACAAACACTGCATCGTTATAATGGTTCATAAACACGGGTAATATATATATATATATATATATATATATATATATATATATATATATATATATATAAAATATATATATGTATATACATGTGTGTGTGTGTATTTATGCATATATATATATATATATATATATATATATATATATATATATATATATATATATATATATATATATATATATATATATATATATATATATATACATACATACATACTATATATATATGTATGTATATATATATATATATATATATATATATATATATATACATACTATATATATATATGTATGTATATATATATATATATATATATATATATATATATATAAATTTATACATATATCAATATATATAGATAGATAGATACTTATATAAATATTACATATATATATATATATATATATATATATATATATACTGTATATATATATATATACATATAAATGTGTATATATATATACACATACATAATTCTAATTCTGATAATGAAACGAAGTGAGAAATATGTCTGTCCCTTCTTAAAGATAAATATACAATGCAAAATCGTCCAAATTATCACTAGGCTAAATCACCAACAGAAACCATATGAGCAGTTAGTTAACCCATTCTTCCATACTATACTCTACTCACTTTAACCCTATTTCAATTTTCTCCTTCTTTTGGGACCATAAGAATCTGCTGTTCCAACACTTCCGGTATACTACAGTGCGTCTTCTAAATAGTAATTCCTCTACGTTAACACCATTTCAACGCATAATGGACCATTTTTAGTTTTCTATAAAGGGAAACTATTGTGGCGGCTTTGTCTGTCCGTCCGCACTTTTTCTGTCCGCCCTCAGATCTTAAAATCTACAGAGGTTAGAGGGCTACAAATTGGTATGTTGGTCATCCACCCTCCAATCATCAAGCATACCAAATTGCAGCCCTCTAGCCTCGGTAGTTTTCCTTTTATTTAAGGTTAAATTTAGCCATAATCGTCCTTCTGGCAACGATATAGGATACCGTTGCTCATACAGCATTATACCGAGACCACCGAAAGATAGATCTATTTTCGGAGGCCTTGATTAGACACTGTAGGGGCTGTACGGAAAACTCGATTGCACCGAAGAAACTTCGGCGCATTTTTTACTTGTTTTAATTTAGCATCCATAGGAATTTTTAATTTTCCTGGAATTTGTGGTATAATCGGCTTCCTTGCCTTGCAAATTTATTCGAAGTATGTCGACTCTTATTGTTATCTGACTAGCAGAGACGTAAGATTTTTTATAATTGTTGCATAGATGTTGCTATCATAAGAGATTAATGACACAAAGGATATAAATATGCAGATTATGCAGATATGTGGGATCTTTGCTAGATAGTGACCCCAAGGGTTTTCGGGTGTCATTAGCTGGGACTAATATTTCTTGAGGGTCATTATCCTTATGACATTTACAGTCTTTTGTTTATGTTTTGACTGTAACCCCTAAAAGCTTGTACTAAACACGCCCCAAAGGTGGATACATACCGGGTAAAAACCCTTCGTGGTCACGATCTAGAAAAGACCCGATATGATTAAACTGCAACATTAGTGTTGTTGTAGGCAAAATCTCTTAACTTATTCGACCTCCAAGACTTTCCAAAACCTGACGGGTACAAAGAAGGTGTGAGCAGGTACGCCACGAGGCCAAGCTACCTTTGATTAGTAAAGTTTCTTCATCAGGTGGTACAAAACTTTGCATCAGCAGGAAATCACACACTGTAGAAAGGAAAAACTTTCATCTTTTCTATGTCACACACTCTCTCTCTCTCTCTCTCTCTCTCTCTCTCTCTCTCTCTCTCTCTCTCTCTCTCTCTCTCTCTCTCTAGTTTAGGGGACGGAAAGCACCTGGTCCCTGAATAATCGTCTCTCTCTCTCTCTCTCTCTCTCTCTCTCTCTCTCTCTCTCTCTCTCTCTCTCTCTCTCTCTCTCTCTAGTTTAGGGGACGGAAAACACCTGTTCCCTGAATAATCGCCTCTCTCTCTCTCTCTCTCTCTCTCTCTCTCTCTCTCTCTCTCTCCTCTCTCTCTCTCTCCTCTAGTCACTTTCATTCCTTTCGCTATCTTCTCATGTACTTCCCGTGGGAGGGTAGTGCCGTCAGCGCACCTCACGTGGTGCACCGTAGGCATTACTGCAGGGTGTCTGCAGCGACTTTGGGCGATACACACGCCCACACTGATGATGTATGTATATATGTGTGTGTGTGCAGGCTATATATATATATATATATATATATATATATATATATATATATATATATATATATATATATATATATATATATATATATATATATATATATATATATATATATATATATATATATATATATATATATATATATATATATATATATATATATGACTTTTATCACATCACCGTGATTCATATGCAATCAGTAAGCTACAAACGTCCTTTAATATCCATTTCGCTCTACCTCGGAAATAATATTTTTTCATATATGTTACCGAAGGGGAATTTTTAGTTGATAATAAGTTCGTCGTCCCGTGGGCTCAAACCAGCGAAGGACAAGAACTCAGGACTACAGTGGACGCCTTTACCCACACGTCCCCTTCGGTAACATATATGAAAATATATTATTTCCGAGGTAGAGCGAACTGGATATTAAAGGACGTTTGTAGCTTACTGATTATATATATATATATATATATATATATATATATATATATATATATATATATATATATATATATATATAATGTTATCTAAATGTATATAAGTATATGTATATATATATATATATATATATATATATATATATATATATATATATATATATATATATATATATATATATATATATATATATATATATATATATATATATATACATACATACATACATGCAGTCTTGACCTTACCACTTGAGTTGCCACCGAGCAATAAATTGTAATGAACGCGAGGTGGTATTGAGGGCTGGAGAATTCCCAGCGACCTGTTGCGAATCCTCTCATTCCATTTCCTTAATGGAACCAGTATTTATCTCTGACGTAGAAAACTTCGCTGGGTCGGAAATAATGTTCGAATCCACGTGGTTTTATGGCCCCGGATGTAATACAGCGAAATGTTCAGTAAAGCTGCAATATGGCGAGTTAGGAAGGCACTATTTATAGGGAGGTCATTCCCGAAAGTCATGTGATGAAATGTACAGTTTATTTACTTTTCACGATTATGAAAAGGTGTTTGTGTGTTGTGTGAGTTACATAGAAATGTGCCAGTTTCATGTCAGATCATCAATTAGTAAAAACACAAACATATGTACATGACAAACCTCAGTAGGGAAGCAGTGCCGTCAGTGCATTACTAAAGGTTCTTTGCAGCGCCCCTTCCTTAGGCCCGTAGCTGCAACCCCTTTCATTCCTTTTACTGTACCTCCGCTCATATTATCTTTCTTCCATCTCGCTGGCCACCCTCTCTTAACAAATATTTCATAGTGCAACTGCTTTGAGGTTTTCCTCCTGTTGCACCTTTCAGGCCTACCTAATATCAATTTCCTTTCCAGCGCTGAATGACCTCATAGGTCCCAGTGCTTGGCCTTTGACCTAAACTCTATATTCAGTTCAATTCAAAACATGACAAACGAAGGCATAACAGCTTAAAATAGGGAACAAACAAACGGGGTCTGAAGAGGCAAGGTTTAGACGTGGAGTAGATGACTGAACCATCGGGAAAAGAATGCAAATAAAGCATATACCATCTTTAGGGAGAACACTGATGTAGTGAAAGACGGAACGTTTTTCTAGTCTGGGGAAAACTTTTTCATTTGTTATAACCTTGATCATTCTGTGATCAGAGAGACTGATATCAACCGCCACGGTATTTGGCGGTTAGCAAAGCCCAGCCACCCAGAGTACACAAAAACCCCGACTTTGGCCCCTTATAACTCTGGAAATATTCAACCGATTGGGATGAAACTTTGGCTTTGGAGGTTTCCCACCAAGGTCTCCGATCGTGCCAAATTTCGTCGAAATCCGTTCAGCCGTTCCGGAGATCCAGATATCGATTTTTGGCGTTCAGGGGATGTGGTAGAGGGTGGGTGGGTGAGGGACCTAACATTGCAAATACCTCCCGTTGCCTGGTGGTGGTATTCACTGGAATGAAGCATGTCTGAAATAAAACATTTTGCCATGATAAGGCTGATGTTATTTGTCTTCTGGTCAAAGTAACGCCTTAGGAGCTAACTGCAGCGAACTGCTTGATGAGATTAAACAGAAGTGAAAACGTCGTATATATAAATTCTTACAGACACGGTGGCTTCTATCTTACCATCCAGATTAGGATAAAATTATATAGGATTAGTTTCCTGGTCAGCTTACCCGAGGCGTAAGTCTCACGCAGAAGGAAACATAAGCAATGACATACCAAGCAGGACAGACTTTAAACAATAATAATCTTCTTCTTCTTTTAACGTGCTTTTTCCTATTTTTTGTATGGGGTAAGCACGATGCCTTCTTTTGAAGGACTTTGATTTGGCTTTGGGGTAGACCGTAGTCTCGATCGGCTGCCCTGCCTGACATCGCTTAGACCCCGGTAGCGTATGTACATGTATTGTAACCAGATCACCAGCTCCCTTTCTTATCATATAATAAAAGCATTATTTCTCATGGCGCCCAGGAATTAGTTCGAGAAGAGGCAAATGTCGGAAGCGGCCATTTGTCCTCGGAACATCAACAGCTTATTAACAGGAGATACAAGAACTGTGAAAACGAAAGCACTCATTACTGAAATATTGTGCAGCCAATCGATACAGTAGAATTCTTAAATGTTATCAGATCTTATCAGCTCTCACTCCATTCTGAACGCTAATAGAGAGAGAGAGCGGGGGAGGGTTATTTCTTTATAATTCAAGACAGTGGAAGAGAGTTCTGAAGTTCATAGCTATAAATAGAGTTAAAGAGAGAGGGGGAGAGAGAGAGAGAGCTCTTCCCTTTCATAGCAAGAGAGAGAGGCGGGGGGAGAGAGAGAGAAAGTAAATTATCTTTAGATGGGTCTTGACTTTTCAGTGAATAGGATAGTTGCGTTGACACACACACACGCGCACACACACACAGAAGTATACTTCTAGTCCCCTAATTCACTGATCAGGCCTTGCAGCCAGGCCAGTCAAAAATCGTGTTAAAGATTTAATACCAAATTTTATTACCGCGCGGTACAACTAAAATTCCCTCTACGTCAACGTAACTCGGTAATATTAATACTAAACCGAAACAATTTAACTTTCGTTTCGAGCTGAAAATATTTCTACCGTCTTGAAATATTGCAAAATGGAAAATATAAAATCTTTCTAATAATAAAAACTTAATTTTGTGTAAACATCTTATGGACGTTTGGTCACACCTTTGCAAATGACGCTTTATATGAAAATCGGGTAACATTCGCGCACGGATCTGGCTGTTCCATACCGTGGGAGATTGAATCGATGGAAGGTGAGAAAGACGAATAAAAACTAATATATAAAGTTTACATAAAGATGGGTATCCTCGCATTCCAATGAGTATGAAAAATGAGCCCTGTGGGTTCACCATTACAAATGTTACTTCATGTATGATTTCATTACGGCATTGTAGATTTCCCCATGAAATATCTCTTTTCTAAAGATCCAATTGATATCAAAAGCCTGTCCACATGTGCGTAAATTGTTCACACTTTCTCAGGTGTATATACTTCGCCTAAGTAACATGCTGTAACAGACTTCCAGTTTGTTTTGTTAGTTTTCTGTAAAAGAAAACTATTCTGCCGGTTTTGTCTGTCCGTCCGCACTTTATTCTGTCCGCACTTTTTCTGTCTGCCCTAAGATCTTAAAAACTACTGAGGCTAGAGGGCTGCAAATTGGCATGTTGATCATCCACCCTCCAATCATCAGACATAACAAATTGCAGCTCTCTAGCCTCCTCAGTAGTTTTTATTTATTTAAGGTTAAAGTTAGCCATAATCGTGCTTCTGGCAACGCAACAACACGGGCCACCACGTTCGGCTGAGAGTTTGATGGGCCGCGTCTCATACAGCATTATACCGAGACCACCTAAAGATAGATCTGTTTTCGGTGGCTATGTTTCTTCGGCGCATTTTTTACTTGTTTTTTAGAACAATTAAACAGAGAATTGTGTTCTTCCGGCCACAACCTCTGCTGCTGCTGTCCCGGCACTATAACCTTCTCCAGGAATGTCAGAATTGACTCACCAGCAGAAAAATGGTTCGAGTGGCTCCTTTGAAATCAACCGTATTCCACCCATTTCTATTTGCTGGATGAAATTCCTAACATGGTTCAGATTTTCCGTGATGAATATTAATGCCTCTCTCCCTCGTGCTGCCTGTTCGAATGCGGCTCCCTTTTTGTATCTCCCATTAGCAAGTCAAATGTCCGAACCTCCAAATTCTTTCACATGAAATTCCGTACGTCCGGTCATCCGGTAATGCATTGCGTCGTACAAAGAAGCCGGTTTTAATTTATGCTCACGAATACTTTTGTTCTTCGTAATTTTTCCGCTTAGCGTCTAGTTTGCATGATTTATCGTTGAGAACAGCAAAAGTAGATCTGTATGAGATTTTTGCCTTCAAAGGTAATCGTTCCGAAAAGAATAATGAATCTTGATATCTTAATTTTGTTTTTTTATATTTTTTTGCCTACTTTGACTTGAATAACCTTTACTTGGCAGTTATATTATCAGGCAAGTGAATGTTACTTCTGCCTTTGGTGCGTGAATGTCAGTCTCAATAGATTGTAGATGATTTCACTGTATGAGATAAAAAATAGAAATTAAGGGGCTTTGTTAACATAAACTAATTTGCAAGATAACGCATTTTCGTCTATGCTTTCTTCTCTAATTCAAAAGTCTCCTGAAATTAAAAGGAGGCTTAAAACTATTGCTGTACTCCAGAGAGTAGTTTCGTTATAAGCAAGATTTTCGGATATACTTCTGGGAAAAGAATTTAGCTTTTCCCTTTAGCTGAGGACGAGTTGTAATATGAATTCAGAGGAGAGAGAGAGAGAGAGAGAGAGAGAGAGAGAGAGAGAGAGAGAGAGAGAGAGAGAGTGGGGAAGAGGGCAGGAGAGAGCTTTTCATTTGACTTTTCAAAGGAGGTAGAAAAATCTTAGCGTAAGCTGATAAGTGCGACCCTGATGCCCTATTAACCATAAGGAAAAAAATTAGTTTCTTCCGCTTTACGTCTGTGAAGTGAAAAGAAGACTCTCTCTCTCTCTCTCTCTCTCTCTCTCTCTCTCTCTCTCTCTTGGTATGAAAGGGAAGAGTTCTATCCTTCTCTCTATTTAACTCTATTTAGAGCTATGAACCTAAGGATTCTCTTCCACTGTATAGAATTTTATAGAAATAGCTCATTCTCTCTCTCTCTCTCTCTCTCTCTCTCTCTCGTATTTTATAAAAATAAATCTCTCTCGATCGATCGAATTTTATAGAAATAACTGGCTCTCTCTCTCTCTCTCTCTCTCTCTCTCTCTCTCTCTCTCTCTCTCTCTCTCTCTCTCTCTCTCTCTCTCTCTCTCTCTCTCATTTTATAAAAATAACTCTCTCTCAATTTTATAAAACTCTCTCTCTCTCTCTCTCTCTCTCTCTCTCTCTCTCTCTCTCTCTCTCTCTCTCTCTCTCTCTCTCTCTCTCCTGTTCAACCCCAAGATTGATTATTTTTTCATAATACTACTCAGAGTTTTGAGCATAGCCCAATATTTTCACGGAGACTAATCAGTTTCAAGTGTAAGATTCTTGCGGAAATGAAATGAATGAAAAATGATGAATAATAGCAGGACAATAATGTCCGTCGATTTCTTCTTCTTTGCTTTTACAGTGAGTTCACTGCTGAACAAACTCCCGGCGCATATTAATGGGACAGTAAAATTTATTTTTTTTACGCATTATACAAAGCTCATTTACATAATGCGTCTCCCGGATAATCCCAGGGTATATTATGTAATTAAGTAATATATACAAGTCGAAAAATTGTACCTGCTTGGTGGAAAAACATAAAACCTAATTAGGTCATTCGTATTATTCCGAGATTGCTCAAGTTCACGGCGATGTCTTGTAATAAAGTACGGTACAGACTGCTACTTCTGCTTCTAATTCAACTACTGCTACTGCTGATTCCACTACTACTATTACTACTTCTACTACTACTACTATTACTACTTCTACTTCTATTTCTACTATTACTACTTCTACTACTATTTCTACTATTACTACTTCTACTCTGCTACCACTACTTCTATACTGGTACTACTTTTACTACTACTAGTATTACTTCTACTACTACTACTACTACTGTTGCTACTACTTCTACTACTACTACTACTACTGCTTCTAATTCTACTACTTCTACTATTGCTGCCACTACCACCACCACCGCTCTACCTCTACTACTGCTACTATTACCACCACCGGCTGCTGCAGCTTCACTTCACCACTGCTGCTACTGCTGCTGTTTCTGCTACTACTACTGTTGCTGCCCCTGCTGCTGCTGCTGCTGCTGCTGCACCACCACCACCGCTTCTGCTGCTGCTGCTGCCACCACCACCACCACTTGCTGCTGCTGCTGCTGCCACCACTGCTGCTGCTGCTGCTGCCACCACCACCACCAGCCAGCCGCTCTGCTTCTGCTGCTGCTACCACCACTGCTGCTGCTGTTTCTGCTACTGCTACTGTGCCCCCTCTCTGCACTGCTGCTGCTACTAAACCACTACTACCACTGGCTCCCACTGCTACCACCACCACTGCTACTACTGCTGCTATTTCTACTTCTACTGCTACTACTATTACCGCCTCTACTTCTACTACTACTACTACTACAGCTATTTCTACTATTGCTACTACTTCTACTACTACTACTACTACTGCTTCTACTTCTAATACTACTACAATTACTACTACTTCTACGACTACTACTGCTGCTATTTCTGCTATTTCTAGTACTTCTACTACTACTACTACTACTGCTTCTACTTCTAATACTACTACTGCTGCTATTTCTTCTATTGCTAGTACTTCTACTACTACTACTACTATTGCTTCTACTTGTAATACTACTACTACTACTACTACTACTACTACTACTACTACTACTTCGTCCTCCTCCTCCGGCAACACTGCACCGCATGGAAATCGGCTGAGCCGACTGACTGACTGCCTTTGTCCTTCGAGTGTACCAATTCATTCATCACCCCAATGGCTTCCTTCGCCCCGCGAAGCTCTCGAATTATGACCTTCGTTAAGAGATGTCTTGATTACATTCTCGTTCCCAAAGTGCTAGGGCTATATGTCAGTCCACGTCTACCTCCATGTTCTGATGTTTTTCCTTACATTTTTATTCATTTATCTGTTTGTTCATTTTTCTCTTTTTCTGGTAATTGCTTTCCTCTTTCTGCATTTTCCTTTACCTTCTGTTACTTCTTTCGAATGAACGCCATAACATTCTTTGGAAGCTCGAATTTCGGGTCAGTGGCCCCTATTGTGGGGTTGTTCCACATGAATAGGGTTCATCTTCTGCATCATAATAATAATAATAATAATGATAATAATAATAATAATAATAATAATAATAATAATAATAATAATAATAATAATAATAATAATAATTCGACTCATACTGAAGTTCTTTGAAAATATTGATAGCAATAGACATCAGCGTTTTAACCACTACATCACAACCATGTACGGTAGCGAAAGCTGACTGTTTATTTCATGGTAGTTGTTTTGCTACAGTTCTGGTTGATGCGATCAGCAGATTTCATAATATAGGTATAAGTAATAGTTGGCCTTTGTCACTGTCTTAGAATTATATATATATATATATATATATATATATATATATATATATATATATATATATATATATATATATAAATCCTGCTTTCGTTCTCTTGTTCACAAAGCCATTTCTGTCTCAGGCAGTAAATTAATCACATGCTCTTTTACCATCGAGGGACAGTTCCAGTAGAGAGCAGGGGTATTTTTCCTACTAATTGAGGCCCTCATTATTGAGTTTGAACATAAGAAGCTTATTTGATCACCCCTACCCCTCCCCACCCCTCGACCCTCCAATCTCATCAAAGTTTAAATAGAGCACACAGGTAATGAGGCAAAAATCTGTTTAAGGTCTTTAGCGATAGCTTAATTAGTTTTTTTATAATAAAGGAAAGATAGAATATATTCCAGTACATGAAGTAGTTAGTTTTAGAGAGCAGATTTGATAGGGTACACTTTTAGAATTTTCTCTTTATTAGTTTAGCAAACGAGGAAGAGAGAGAGAGAGAGAGAGAGAGAGAATTATTTCTATAAAATTCAAGACAGTGGAAGAGAGTTCTCAAGTTCATAGCTATAAATAGACTTAAAGAGAGAGAGAGAAAGAGAGCTCTTCCCTTTCAAAGCAAGAAGAGAGCGAGAGAGTTATTTCTATAAAGTTCAAGACAGGGGCAGAGAGTTAATAAGTTCATAGCTATAAATAGAGTTAAAGAGAGAGAGAGAGATCTTCCTTTTTATGGAGTGCATAAGGGAATAACCGACATAGCTCTTGATTGAAGTGTAGAGCCAGAGAATTTATCTGCTGTTCCTGACAACACGGCGCATGCGCCCTTCCCATTTCTAGTGGTGTACCCTAGAGTTTCACTGGGTCCCATAATACTTCCTTTGATCAACGAGTCTCGCTTTTACTTACCTACGCACTTATTGATGCCTTTATATATATATATATATATATATATATATATATATATATATATGTGTGTATATATATATACGGTATATAATCTATGTTTTTAAACATATGTCATATGAAAATCTTTTTAAACTTATTTGTTTTCTTTTTAGTTTCATATTTAAATATTACAGCGTCAGTAACCTACTGTAGATGCTGTGACGTCAGTTTTAGTAGCCGGAGTCAATCAGTCAATCCTTCACCTCTGTCATTCACGTTCATTCTTTAATTACTCCTTCGGTTCTGTCAACTATGATTTAGTGATGTCTGATGTGCTGCTGATGAGCCATCTTTGCATCTGTATGCAAACGCTAATATTGCGGAAGTTTGCTAAATAAGAGTTTCATTCACGATTCAGCAGTTAAAATTTGATTGTGGCTGTAACCGTTGTTTTTTTTTTTTTCTCGAGAACCGAGTCCTGTTAGTGAAAAGTCTAATGTTTTATGTATGTATGTATGTATATATATATATATATATATATATATATATATATATATATATATATATATATATATATATATATATACATACATATATTCTTCTGGTAACGATACTAAACCTTTATTTCATTTTGTGTCTAGATTAAATCGATGTCACATGGCTCAACGACGTACAGATTCGACACATCCTGTCCCAAAACGGAAAATTTCCGCTACGTTCAATTCGCGAGAGGACCCTATTCCTCAATGCAATGGTGGCCTCTGGAACTGGGACGCTCTCTGCTGCCCCAAATGGGCTGACATTAAAAGCACCAGCGAGCGTGAACGTTCATATGCATCAGACAATGCGTGCATCATTGCGTCAGCCAAAGGACAGCTATCAAGTGAGAGAGAGAGAGAGAGAGAGAGAGAGAGAGAGAGAGAGAGAGAGAGAGAGAGTGTTATTATTTCTAGCAAATTCAAGACAGTGCAAGGGAGTTCTCAAGTTCACACTATATACAGTTAGAGAGAGAGTTATTTCTACAGAATTTAAGACGGTGAAAAAGAGTTCTCAACTTCATACTATATACAGTTAGAGAGAGACAGTGGAAGAGAACTTTCAAGTTCATAACTGTATACAGAGTTAAAGAGAGAGAGAGAGAGAGAGAGAGAGAGAGTTATTTCTACAAAATTCAAGACGGTGGAAGAGAGCTCTCAAGTTCATACTGTATACAGTTAGAGAGAGAGAGAGAGAGAGAGAGAGAGAGTTAGTTATTTCTATAAAATTCGAGACGGTGGAAGAGAGCTCTCAAGTTCATAGCTATATACAGAGAGAGAGAGAGAGAGAGAGAAACTTTATAGAAATTTTCTATAAAATCCAATACAATGGAAGAGAGTTCTCAAGTTCATAGTTATGTATTGAGTTAGAGAGAGACTGGAATATATTCAAAACACTTAACATTGTGTAGTATTTTCCCATTAATGGACCTCGTAATCAGAAAGCTTCTGGAAAATGCGATTCTCATTTCTGAGTTTCACGATGCCGAGCCTTCAGGAACTGCTGAGCAGACACGTCAGGATTTTGCTCACAGATTCTAAAATTTAAACCAAGGCCGGAATAAGATACTTACGGACTTTAAAACGCTTTAATAAATGTGGACTAGTAGGTGATATTCTGACATCAAGTCATACGTTGATAACATTCATTTTTTTCTTGCCAATTATTTCAAGTTGAGCAAGCAGTAACACCAGTCATTCGTTGGTAACATTCATTTTCCGATGAACGCAAACTTTTTATGTAAATTTTATCATACTTGTCAACATCTCAACAAAAACACTTAATGAATACTTACAGTAGCATGAGTCTTGAGATGGAGAAACAAATCCACCGTCATGTATGGGTACAAATGTATTTAATGTTAAAGACATTTGTACCCAAACATAAATGTGGATTTGTCCCCAAAAAAAAAAAAGATTTGTTATGCACAGCTTGAAACTCTTTATAGGGTGGTACTATAGTATAATATCTACCGAGGTATTCGCGACCTACCAAGAATTAGGATGCTATCTACCAAACAACCCACTTAAGGCCTATGGCGATTACTTCCTCAAACTATATACAAGACTATTTGATCACCCTGGGGCTAGTACTAAGCACGGCGAAACAGTGACCCACCTACACTGTTTCGCCGTGTTTAGCATTAGCCCCTGAGGGGTCGAATGTAGAAAATGGATGATAGATATCTATAGTAGCACCCTTTATAGAATAAAAGAGTAGATAAAAAAGAAACGTTACTGAGATTTTATTTTTCCTACGATCCGTGTAGGCAGGAGGTAAAGTATCACATACGGGAGAATAGAAAATGGGTCTACCTTATTCATAGAAAACGTGCATCCAAAGCCTCCTTCACTCTGTCGAACAAAAGGACGGTTTTGTATCTCTTTCCTGGAACGTCAGTTATTCAGACATTTATCAAGAAATGTTAAGTCTTATCCCTATGCATTTTTACATTTAAAAATCCCAACTATAAATGGAGTCTCTTTCGCGGAGGAATGAAAAGGGTTGCATTTATCCCAGTCTTCCAAAGGGGATACGTAAAGGTTTCTATCTCCGACCGGATTTATTCCAATACGAACGTATGGAAAAAGTTCGTATTGGATTAAAAATTACAGAGGAATTGATTATACTTTCATTTGTGTGTCTTCGTTAATGTAGATACATGGGATATATATATATATGTGTGTGTGTGTAGCCTATATACATACAGATACACACATATATATGCCTGTTTGCGTGCTTTCTTATTCATTTTGCTTTTCCATGATGCAAAAAGTTCACACACACACTCACACACACATATACTGTATATATATATATATATATATATATATATATATATATATATATATATATATATATATACATATACATAATCAAAATAGTCTATTTGTAGCACATATTCTTTACGGCAATTATAGAAATTTCTGTTACAAGCTACCCTCACCGCGCCTTTTGGACTGTCATTTATGCTATATTGTTGTTTTCGAATCTACAGCGATAATGTAGGATTATTCATCCACTTTCTTTTTCATGTCAATACATGTATACATAATGTGCATATGTTTGTATGTATATTTATGCGCGTATTACTTTCACCCTATATGCCTGCATTTCTAAAATATCCATAAAGATCTTTTATTTTCTCGATTATTACACTCATCTGAATATTTTTTTTTTTATCTTTGTAAGCTTTGTAATCGTGTGGGAAATCAATGAAGAAGCCCTCTCTTTCGTGGCTGGATTCGGATCCACACCATGACAGGTACAGAGGGCCAACAACAGCTGGAGATGTTGTCTGTATTATAGTACTATGTAATTTGGTAGACCGCCACTAGGGGGACGCTGCCTACAGCTGCACAGCTGGTTTGCACCGCTGGAAGTGTCAATGTACTTTGTGTGACTAGTGATTTTTTCGTTGATTACCTTCGCAATGGTGCGTTGTATAGCTCATAATTGCAAAAATAGACACAGATATTCTTCAGGAGAAGGTGGAATGACATTTCACAGGTAGGCAAAGCCTAGTGAACTTCATTTGCCCATAATATTGTGCTAGTCAGGCCATGTCTTGTTAGAAGTAGATACGCTTTCTCTGTTAATTTTCTTTATTTTCGGACAGTTATCGTGGCGATTTTAGTTTTTAAATCTGTATATAATTATCATATTTATTCCACCTAACACAAAGTGAAAAAAGATATTCCTGGCTTTGAAAATGCTTAGTAAAAGTAAGGAGGCCTATAGTTTACTGGTTGTCTCAAACGAGTCTCGTCTTTTGAACAAGTTACTGTGATGCGTCAGGACACTTGCTGTATTTTGTCAGTCATTTGGAAGTCTTTGCAATAGGTAGGCCTGTAGGATACAGTCTGTGAAATCTTTTTTTTTCAGTTTTATACACGTGAAGGAAGCGTTTGCAGTTGTTTCACAAAATGCGTTTTTCCAAATGTAGTTTCTCGGCAAAATTCCGAAACGTCCCACTAGGTGAGAGTAAACAAACTTCTACCGTTTGATTTAAAGTAAAAAATAGTTGTATTTTTAATGTGTAATAAATCCTGGTATAAATTTTCACCGAACGATATGTTTCATAGAGAAGTAATAACAAGACAACGAGGTTTGGTAGCCTAGGCTAGACCACTACCCCCGAACTACTCATTTGGGAAGATGCTACATCGCTTAAACCTCATCTTATATACAACCTAATTTCGAATATATAAAAGCAATTTCTCTATGGTAACCAAGGAAAAACAACCTTTAACAATTGTAATGGCATGGAAAAGAATCTTTTCCATGCCAACGCTAGGCCTATGCTTAGTGCTTCGGAAGGGATATTTATTATTATTTCCTTCTAGCAAGAACAGTTTTATCCCAAATAAGTCAAAATTACTCTCTTAAGGCAGTCCTTACTAAACAATCATCTCCAGGTATCGTTCCAAGGTCTTAGAATAGATAGAAATGACCTTTCCCGCCTTTTCTTTCGTAAGTTTGTTTACGTCTGAGACGCCTTCGAATATTGGAGATATAGATTAGAATGCAACATTCCATACTTCAACTACAGTAGACCTCAGAACAATATTTCAAAATATATTGTACAGTAATGATTAATTTACCAATAACAATATAGCAGGGTCTTATAATGATTAAAAAAAGGGGAAAAAAGTAATATGCTGGATCGTGTCTTCTTGTTAGTGGCTGTTTCTGGCTCACACATACCGTAGTCGGTTTCATTTCATCTGTCCACCCACGATACGGTTGGCTTATTTTAGGATAAATATTAAACAATCTCTTTTTTGATAATATATTGGAATGTTGATATACAGTATACAAAGAATCCTCGCTCCTCATGTAAATCATGAGCATGCGATTGATATCGGTAATACACCAAAACTAGCGCATGAAGACGAGCTCGTGTCAAACAATGTAGGCTACTCAGATCAAACGCAAACCGACGATGAACTTGCAATAATAATGATTTATGTAAGTATAGCCTAGGCTACACTTAGGCCTATTCTAACAAACTGTTCAATTCATGATTTGCTTGTCTATCAAACTTTATTCTATGTGCAGTTTCATTGCATGCATACAAAAATAACTTTATTCTGGTACCCAAGGAATATCTACGTCCGTAAGCTGAAAAATCTTGAAATTGTTTGCCGCTAGAACATGAAGCATGAACCAATGAAGCTAGGCCTATGCTACTGATTCGCCAGATATTTTATTTTACTGACTTTTTACTTAAGCACGCATTCATTCCATTTCAGTCAAATTTACTTTTTAATCATAACCTTTATTTATTCATTCTGTCCAGTGCCGAATAAAGAAGGAAAAATATGTATGTCTAGGATAGCCTTTTACGCCGTACATATGTCATATGTCATCAACACTAAGGTTCGGATTCCACAATAAGCTGTAGGTCCCGTTGCTAAGTAACCAGTTGGTTCTTAGCCACGTAAATTAAGTCTAATCCTTCGGGCCAGCCCTAGGAGAGGTGTTAATCAGCTCAGTGGTCTGGTAAAACTAAGGTATACTTAACACTAAGGATGACAGGAACTCGATGGAATTTCAAACTTTTGTTCGATAAGTTATTTTGCAAAATAGTCCCGGAAGTGCTCAGTCTGTGAGGTATTTTAATGATTTTTATACTCATAAAAAAATTATATAAATATGCAAGTTTTATAATATACACTGCCATCAAACCGTGCATTAGCTGAAATCACCTACCATTCAGTCAATACGGCAGGTTGATTGTTCCATTCACCCTACTCGCCCCCACCACCAGGTCCCACGTTGTTTCAAATATTAGCCTACTCATATATTTTACACGCAAGAAATTATCAAAATACCTTCTATTTGCACTGGCACAACCAAATGTCTTTTTATTCACCTAGGATGAGATGAAAAAAATTATCATTTAAGACCCATCGTTCGTTTCCGTTTGTCCTGCGTTGACTGTTTGTTACAAGCTCGCCATTCGTACGCTTGTGTTGTTATGATATCGATCTAAACCGGCGTGTTAATCTAAATAAGAATGTGTGAGGGATCTTTGCTTACATGCGCATTCCAGTGTATCAATGAAGGAGTAGTTTGCATCTTTATCACAGTAGGCCTACGGTATCGGAGACACTGATTTCAGCCAATCGAGAGCTCGTAGTTGGGCGTTTGCCACATCTACCTAAAACCTACGTTGGCCGGTGGACAGGTGGAATGAAGCAGATTATAGTAAGGGTGAACCATTTTGCTGTGAGGCACATGGATAATTGTCAGTAAATCGAGAAGCTAAGAGGATAAACACAAACAGGCGTAACTGTATATAGTGTATGTATGTATGTGCGTATGCATGTGTGTTTTCTTAACCATGGGCCCCTTCTCCACGGGGGGAACTTGCCAATCTTCAAAGCACTTCAGCCCTGGCTTTGCCTCACCATAATCAACTAATCACTAGGTACCTTAGTCAATATAAATGTCTACAGGTGCACAAGGGATTTTTCGATACACGAGCACAAAGACAGTCCGGTCCACTCTACCCTATGGGACTGAACCTTGATATATAGCATGTAAGGTGAGAGTCCGAACATTATATATATATATATATATATATATATATATATATATATATATATATATAGATAGATAGATAGATAGATAGATAGATAGATAGATAGATAGATATGAGAAGAAAGCTGTAGGAAGAATATCAGGAGTCACTAATAGCGTGAGAAACGATACTACAAGGTAAATTACTGGAGTCCCGTATATGTAGACGAGGTGATGAAGAAAGAGAAACTCGGATGGCCTGGACAAGTCCTCTGCAAAACCCTCCGGAGAATAACACGTGACAGCGTCAGCTGGGAGAGTTGGGAGACACATCCTACGTAGTTTAGAACTGTGAAAGGAGGCTGGGGATGAAAGGAGATTTGTGGAAAACAAAATATAGAAAAGACGTGAGCGGCGGGATTTTGCAAAGGCTCTTTGCGTCACGCGGCGTTGGAAGCGATGAAGATAATGATGATGATGATGAGGTATTGTATATATTTCAAACGTTTCAGCAGTGATGACGCGCTGTAATCACTGTTGCATAAAATAAAAAAGAATATATATGTATATATGTGTACATACATGCATGCATATATGTGTATATATACGTGTATGTATATATATATATATATATATATATATATATATATATATATATATATATATATATATATATATATATATATATATTTAAGACACATTGGAAAACTAAGACCAAAATTTTGTTACAAAAAGAGAGAGAGAGAGAAAGAGAGAGAGAGAGAGAGAGAGAGAGAGAGAGAGAGAGAGAGAGAGAAGGATTAAGTGATCGTGAAATTCCAAATTATTGCCATCTGACGCAAATACACAAGCATTTAATAAATCACAAACAGAGAAGAAATCCGAAAGCAACGTAAAATTGTTTTGATCTAAAAGATGGACAGATTCCCCACGAGTGCCGCAAATCTCCTTTAATTGGCCAGATTTCCAATGAGGGGAGCAGATAAAATTGGTTTTCCGAACTGAGAATCCATCGAAGCTATATACGGTTGCGCTTTTAAAACGTCTATATGTTTCAGCATCAAAACTTGTCCTTTCAGTCGGAGTGTGTACAGAGCTTCGAAGGAAAGATAATTAGATGCCAAACATTTTCGTGTGGATTTCGGATCGCGTCCTTTTCACTTTATATATATTATTCTTTTTTTTTATTTTAAGGATGGAAATTGATTAGGGCAAACAACCATTCGTGTCATTTCACAGAGTGATAGAGGTCTTGTCTTGGAAATGAGTAGAATGCACTAACGAAAGTGATGCCAATGGACGAAATAAATTTTCTAGAAACTGATTACATTTCTGCACTTGACGTTATTAAAAGCAGGTCATAAGGAATATTTTAACTGACCATCAGTGCAGTTCTCCGAAAGCGTGTGCCATTACGACTAGATATTAGCCGTTTTGAGTAAAGCACGGCCATTGTTATTAATTGTTTGAAGTCACTTGATATCTGTTCCATTTGGAATAGTTTAACGTGAATATCTAGATATTTCAGAATTATGCAGCGGTCCTGAATTTCCGGAAATGTATTCTGTTATTCTGTGAGAGTACAGAGCAATAAATAAGGTTTCCCCGTCATCGTTTTTTTTTTCTTTACTGTGGACAGAGTTAAAGGCCGCTCTTGTCAATATATGTTTGCATAGGAATTGCAAACATTTCTGAGAATTCCTCTTTATTTAACCAGAATTTTCTCAAAATTCCGTGTACTAATGTTAATTAATAGCATAAAGCCAACGAGGTTGAGATATTTCCATAGATTTAGATATCACTAAAAATCAGTCAAAAGCTTCCAGGCTGAATACGAGGTTTCTGTTTCCTAATAGTAGCTGTTATGGCTTGGACCATCGACGGATGGTCTCTTGTTTGTCAATTTTCTATAAGTTGTAATTTAATAGAAATCTTTCATATTCACAACTGATCCCTGACCCCCTTTATCTGCCGAGAGCAACCAGGTCCGCTGAACAGCAGCACCAGTATGGGATAAATGTGCCTCGCTGTCGAACTTCTCAGTTCCAGAGGTCCTTTATTCCTCACACAGTTGGACTGTGGAACAGCCGCCCTTAGGATGTAGTGCAATTGGAACTTCAGAAGTTCAAGCGAAGATGCAACGTGTTACTAGTCTAAAACAATTCGTTCTCCTTGTATTTTTATAATTTACTTACATTTTTATTGATTGATTGATTTATTTTTGTTAATTTATCCGTTTTTCTAATAACTGATCTCTTCTTTCTGTATTTCCCATTACCTTCGAATGAGCAGCATATTCTTTGGAGGCTTGAATTTCAAGTTAATGGCCCCTGCGGGCCTGTTCCATATTAATAGGGCTCATCTGAATAATGATGATAATGTATTTGGAGTGAAATACTGCTCATTTTTGTTTCTGAGGAGCGGGGAATTACAGCTACCATAGGGTTCGCTTTCAGTAACCACTGAAGGAGTCCATATTATGGACATCTTTCCTTTTCTTTTCTTTTAAGATGCAATTTACAATTTTATTTTTACCTCCATATTTCTGGTTCAGTTTTCCCCTTTCTCACCACCCCCCCCCCTCAGATTCTGTTTCATTTACATATACTCATGAATAAATTTTCTCTTTTGCTTTATTCTGTATCTGAATTCACAGAAACATTCACCATCATTCTAGAGCGTAGACTGATGCCATCTCGGAATGTCTCTCGAACCAAACAAGTTACGCTTTAGAAAAAAAAATCACTTGAAACAAGCTGCATTAACTCTGCTATTTTGATACAGGTGAACGACCTCTCCTGTTTGGATATTGTTCTCAGAGAACTTCGTACTTCGTACAGTTAGTCAACAGGAATACAACGAGCAAACTCTTCCGAGTGGTATGGCGTTTGCAAGGTCTATAGAACTTGGGCGTTTGTGTCGTGCGAGAGTAATCGCTTGTGTCGTGCGAGAGTAATCGCATGTTCGTGTGAGGGCCTTTCTCTTGTCGGTGATGACCAATGTTCCTGTCTTATTAGCCCTGTCTGTTTTGAATAAGGGCACCTTCTTTGCGGGTCTTAGCGTCACAGTCAACAGAGATTTTAATATATTAATTTTATGACAGTACTTAGAAAGCCAGGCTTTCATTACTTTTTTCGCCTCAGTACGGGAGTTAGTGCCGTCAGTGCACCTCATGCTGTGCACTGTAGTCATTACTTAAGGTTCTTTGCAGCGTCCCTCTTCGGCCCAGAGCTGCAACCTCTTTCATTCCTTTTACTGCACTTCCATTCATATACCCTTTCTTCCACCTTACTATCCAACCTCTCCTGACAATTGTTTCATGGTGCAACTGCGAGGTTTTCCTCCTGTTACACCTTTCAGACCTTTTTACTCTGTTTCCGTTTCAGCGCTGAATAACCTCACAGGTCGCAGCGTGAGGCCTTTGGCCTAAATTCTGTGTTCCATCCATTCCATTCCATTACTTTTTTCGCCAACAGTAACTTTTAAGAAGTGTCCGCAGTTTGGATCCAAAATATTCCCCCAACACATTTCATCGTGCCTGGCTTTTCTCCTTAATATATATTGCAGCGACGGCTTTTATTTGATGCTTTACAAGAATATCTCATCCACCCAACGATCGACCAAAGGGCGGGCAACCCGCCCCCCCTCATGACCAGCAAGGGAGGAAAGCCCCCTTCCGTTCTCGCAGTGAGACACCTCAGAGACTGACGCACGTCTAGCGAAACCACTCTCCCCCTCACCCCCCAACCCCACCCCTTCCCTGACGTAATGCAACAGATAAGAAAGAGCGACCAATCAGCTACCACGAAGCTTCCCACATTTCTTCCCTAGATCGTATTTCTCTCTTCACTGATTTCAGAGGCAGAAATGGCGATCTTTTACTGGAAGAACTAAAAGCATCCCGAAGAAGGTATCGCTGAATAGGACGAAACTGATTATTTCCCCGTAGGGGGTTAGTTCCGTCGGTGCACCTAATGCGGTGCACTGTAGGCATTACTTAAGGTTCTTTGCGGCCTCTCTTCGCCCCCTAGCTGCAACTCCTTTCATTCCTTTTACTGCATCTCCATTCGTATTCTCTTTCTTCCATCTTACTTTCCACCCTCTTCTAACAATTGATTCACAGTGCAACTGCTTTGAGTTTTTCCTCCTGTTACACCTTTCAGACCTTATAACTGTCGGTTTCCGTTTCAGCGCTGAATGACCTCGTAGTTCCCAGCGCTTGGCTTCTGGCCAACTTTCTATATTCTATCTATCTTCTATCAAGATACGAAAGACTCGAAGAAATTCATTTACTGTCTTGACGACATAAAGGAAGTAATGGAAGGTGGGATGGATGATGACGTCATGCAGGGAAAATTAATTAAATATAGCAACAGGTGTTTTCCCGGTAGTCGAGTTTCACCTTGGGCAACGCACCCATTATGGGGTAATGAAGTCTCTAATAATATCACGTTCCATGACTTGCTTTCATGACGAGCCACAACGCTTGCCTTACTTTCCAGAAACTCGGGACTTCTACTGTTGTTAGTAGGAGCGCGCTGGATCAAGAATTCTTGAATGAATTGCGTTTCTAAGTAAAGTGTTACATGGGGCTATGATGACGTTTAGGACACGTTTCTTTAAAAAACTGTAAATTCTCTCTCTCTCTCTCTCTCTCTCTCTCTCTCTCTCTCTCTCTCTCTCTCTCTCTCTCTAAAACAAATATTAATGCACTTTAACCAGCTTGGAAATTTTCCGTTATATTCCACTATAGCTACTTTTAGCGTTTGTTCAGAATTTCACTCCAGGAGAATAAAGATTCAGACGAATTCACTTAATATTGTTTAGCAGCCTCGCCGTCATCTTCGCTTGTAGATAATTTGAGGTTTACTTGAACTCTCAAAGTTCACTCGTAGCTGTTTCACTAAGATAACCTGATCTACAAACTCTCTTCCTCGTCTAAACCTAGACTGCTCTTCTCCTACAAATCCTTCAGTTATCTGTCTCACCTCAATCAAAATCACGCCATAGAACTTCCGTGGTATCATAAGTAATACTTTCTGTATATACCTTTATCTCCTCTTACTTCTTCCTAATGAACACCATATTATTTTGAAGCTTGAATTTCAAGTCAGTGGCCCCTTTGGTGGGCTTGTTCCGTATGAATAGGGTTCATCTTCCGAATAATAATAATAATAAAAAAGTATACCTTAGTTTAACCAGACCACTCAGCTGATTAACAGCTCTCCTAGGGCTGGCCCGAAGGATTAGATTTATTTTACGTGGCTAAGAACCAACTGGTTACCTAGCAACGGGACCTACAGCTTATTGTGGAATCCGAACTACGTTATAACGAGAAATGAATTTCTGTCACCAGAAATAAACGTCTCTAATTCTTCATTGGCCGGTCGGAGATTCGAACGCGGGCCCAGCAGAGTGCTAGTCGAGAGCGATACCAACCCGTCAATGAGGAACTGAATAATAATAATAATAATAATAATAATAATAATAATAATAATAATAATAATAATAATAATAATAATAATAATGTCATTCTTATAGTCACTCCCGTCACCTTTACCCATGTTTAAAGGAACAATTATTGCTCTCATTCATCGGGAACTTTTCCTCTTTCAGATGCACATTCACAACCTAGTCATCGCCCACAGTCAAACTTCCGTCAACTCGTTGTATTATGTGACTTTTGATTCCACGAACTTCTTACAAAGTGTGTCAAGCTCTGCCTGCGATTTGATCTGGATCTCCTGCAGCGCCAGAACGGCAAACGTCAGGTAAGAACAGCTGAGAATTGACTAGATAAAAAGCGTTGTTTTTATGGCCCATCTTTCAGCTTCAGTTTAATATTTAATTTTGATCGCGTTGCCGAGGGAAGCGAATTTCCTCTCGCTGTAACGTTATTTGGTAATTGCTATGATTCTAATCTCCGGCAGTAATTTCCTTATAAAATGTGAACAAATCTACCTGTAGCAGAAAGACAGCTACGTCTCAGTATTTGCTCTTTTGTATTGTATTTAACTTTCCATTAATGACTTTTATCAGAAACCGTTTGATATTGAAAACTCTCGTGCCTACTGTGAAATGTTCATTTGCTCAAACAAACTGTAAAATTGTTATTGTAAACACAGGAACCATCATTTTTTGACAGTAAGTTCCTGAACAAACATTCCATTGATTATGACTTTAGGAAACTATGAGCCTCATCATTTGTTCACACTATTATTATTATTGTTATTATTATTATTATTATTATTATTATTATTATTATTATTATTAGGAAGGAGACCTCTGAAGGCAGTAGCACTGACAATTATAGCTGTTTCCACGGCATTTAATCTATACAGAGTCTTCTCTATTCGTCTTACATTTTTCTTTATCAGCATGCAGCCGGTATATCAAGTTTCCTTAGGAACTTGATATACTCAGCTGCATGCTGATGAAAAGGAGATTGTAAGACGAATAGAGAAGACAATATATTATTATTATTACTATGATAAACGTAAAGCCCCAGGAGTTGCTCAATAATCATCTTATCTATAATGCTTCCTTAGGGTATAAGATTAAGATGGCCAGAGTAATCCGGGCATTATGCCAGAGTGGGGCCCTCCCACAAAAGCGGCCTGGTACTGTAGTTAGGAAGTTATAGGGCTTTAGGTGCCTAATGTGAACCACTAGGCACTGTACCAGGAGGAACAATGGGAAGTTACTCTCCTGACGCCAGTAACTGGAGATTACTCGCCATAGAACTTCTCGGTTCCTGAGGTCCTTTATTCTTGACACCGTTGAACTGTGGAACAGTTTCCCTGAGGATGTCGAGCAATTGGAACTGCAGAAGTTCAAGCGAGGAGGCAATGCTTTGCTATCCTTGCATTTTAATACATCTTTATCTGTTTATTAATTTTTTTTCTTTTTTAATAAGCGAGATCTCTTCTTTCCGTGTATCCTTTTACCTCCTCTTACTTCTGCCTGATGACTACCATAGTCTCTGGAAGGTTGAATATCAAGTCAGTGGCCCCTGTGGTCTTGTTGCATATGAATAGGGTTCATCTTCCACACCAAAGAGAACTTACACTGATGCAAAAGAGTCTTTCTTCGCACAAAGAGACTTCTGGGTTTCGCAGATAGCTTCTCAGATCTGAGAACAAGCGAGGAAAGAGTTGCGCGCATTCAGCGTTGCGTTTAACCATCCCCACGTTAGAAGAAAACTACGATTTGAATTTCTGACTCACATCAGGATTGAACCCGGGTCTTTCAGTGGAAAGGCAAGGCTGCTGCCGACTATGCCATACAAGTCATAAAAGAATGCTGGTATGCGAGGCTGACTGGTAAGGCCTTAGGTACGGTTGGTTGCACTTAGGTTCCAACTTCTTTTATGACTTGTGTGGCTTAGTTGGCAGTGGCCTTGCCTTTCAATTGAAAGACCTGGGTTCGATCCTGGTGTGAGTCAGAAATTTATTTTTGCTGATTATTTCTGTAAAGCTATTATTATTTGGAAGGAAACGATCGGAAATCTACTGACGTGAGAGAAGAGAGACATTTGTTTGGAAAGGCACCGTGGTAATGGCGTCTTCGGTTGGAGGGAATGAATATTAAAGAACATGCTTAGTGTCTCCACCATTTACCCCGTAAGTTGGTAGTACCTTCAGTGCACCTCATGAGGTGCACTGTAGTCATTACTAAAGGTTCTTTGCAGCGTCCCTTCGGCCCTTAGCTGCAACCCCTTTCATTCCTTTTACTGTAGCCCCATTCATATTATCGTTCTTCCATCTCGCTATCCAGCCTCTCTTAACAAATATTTCATAGTGCAACTGCGAGGCTTTCCTCCTGTTACACCTTTCGGACCTACCTACTCTCAATTTCCTTTCCAGCGCCGAATGACCTCATAGGTCCCAGTGCTTGGCTTGTGGCCTAAACTCTATATTCAGTTGAATTCTCCACCATTTACTGAGTCAGTTGCTTGAATGGAGAGTTCAAAACTGAGAATTTAAGAAACTGTTTGGCTTGTCATTCATCGATGGAGGGCATTAATGAAGTGAATGGATGTGATTTCCGTTGAATGACCACAAAGACACCACAGGTTGAGTTTAAAGTACAGTAAAAAAAAAAAAAAAACAGACTAGAACGAATGTTTCTCGAAGTAAACAAATAATTTAGTTGAGATATTTTTTATCATAATTTACTGTAGTATATTTTGCGATACTGACACATGAAATATAACTATGTAATAACCGGCGTGTATAAAATCCGAAGTTCAATTCGTAATCAATTTCCAAGTGATATGTCACTCGTGGAAAGCACTCAACTTCAAAATAATAAGAGGTATTCTCACATCAGACTTTTTCAACCATTAAGACCTCTTCCTCGTCCTACTCGCCTCTCGTCAACTCCTTTCAGCTTGCTCATCCACGTCTTCCTCTCCTTTCCCAACTAATCTATATTGTCATTCCCCTCCTAATCGGATTGCGGCAAAGCGTACCCTCCTAAAGGCTATTGAAATCGGAGATGATTATCCCCACTCAGTGCCTCTCTCGCTGGCGATTTCAAAATTCATGGGACTTCTGAGAAGTACTTTCATTAAATACTATGACAATAAGTAATCATGGAAAATATTCAAGAACAATTGATACGAATTAAAGCCATGTCCTTGGCTTCTCTTTCGAGAACAGCAGAATCTTCACATGTTCTCATACAAAGTTATATGTTATTCTGATATATATGATCCCCCTTCGTAGGGGAGTAGTGTCGTCAGTGCACCTCATGCTGTGCACTGTAGGGAAGGTTCTTTGCAGCGTCCCTTCGACCCCTAGTTGCAACCTCTTTCATTCCTTTTACTGTGTCTCTGTTCATATTCTCCTTCTTCCGTCTGACTGTCTACCCTCTCCTAACAATTGTTTCATAGTGCAACTGCTTTGAGGTTTTCCTCCCGTTACACCTTTCAAACCTTTTTACCGTCAGTTTCCATTTCAGTGCTGAATGACCCCATGGGTCCCAGCGCTTGGCCTTTGGCCAAAAATCTTTATTCCATTCTATATTCCCATACCTCTGATTATATCTGAGACGAAGGTGATGCTGGCCTGTCTCTATAAAAAAGGAGATCGGCAAGGAAAGAGATTAGGTCCTCGACGCAATCGCTTCTATCAATAGGAAGCAACGACAATAAGGACAATTACCTGGGGTACATTTTTGTCCGAGCTCCAGTGTCTTATAAAAGCATGGTTTAGGGCATTCTGAGAGCCTCCGTGACGTGGAAATTACTCACATTAGCTTTTTATTGCGTTGAATTTTTGTTTTTTTCTGTAAAAGAAAACTACTGAGATGGCTTTGTCCGTCCGTCGGCACTTTTTCTGTCCGCCCTCAGGTTTTAAACAGTACTGAGGAGGCTAGAGGGCTGCAAATTGGTATGTTGATCATCCACCCTCCAATCATCAAACATACCAAATTGCAGCCCTCTAGCCTCGGTAGTTTGTATTTTATTTAAGGTTAAAGTTAGCCATGCTCGTGCGTCTGGCACCGCCATAGGTGCCAAAAACACAGGCCACCACCGGGCCATGAGTGAAAGTTTCATGGGCCGCGGCTGAGAGTTTCATACAGCATTATATGCTGTACGGAAACTCGATTGTGCCGAAGAAAATACGGCGCATTTTTTACTTGTTCTTTTATCTAGCATAGTGGTGTAAGATTTCATGACACGGGTCCCCTTCAGCGTCTCATCAAAGGTCCACAGACTTATTGACTTCGTAAGAACACATAATAATCTCTTGACTTTTGCCTGTGCAACCACGGAAAGATGATAGTCTGGAGGGAATGAAAAGAGAGAGAGAGAGAGAGAGAGAGAGAGAGAGAGAGAGAGAGAGAGAGAGATGAAGATGTATTGTCTTCTATAATCCGAAGACGTACCCTGAACTGATCAGATTTACGATCTCATGAAGCAGAAGATTAGTCCGATGGCATTACGATACTTTTTGAAGATTATTCCTCATTCAGTACCATCCTTTTCCACTGCACTTTTAGCCTGGAGAAGTTTATAAGAAGTTGGAACCGTTATGTTTAAAGACTAATTGCCCATCAATATATAAACAGGACCTTTGTGTCAATATATATATTATATATATATATATATATATATATATATATATATATATATATATATATATATATATATATATATATATATATATATATATATATATATATATATGTATATGTATATGTATATATACATATTTATGTATTTATATATTTATATATATATTAATATATATTTATATTATATATATATATATATATATATATATATATATATATATTTATATATATATATATATATATATATATATATATATATATATATATATATATATATATATACTATATTAGCCTGGGCGCCAGTCGTTCCCTGTTGGTCATTCAGCTGTAAATCATTAATTATTTAGTTCTCCTTGATTTATGGGATTAAATATCTGCATGTTTCTGCTTGAGAGAGAGAGAGAGAGAGAGAGAGAGAGAGAGAGAGAGAGAGATTGACAGACTCTCACGAGTTACAAAACTCAAAATATTAATAAGAGGAAGGGACGAAACATCCAAGACGAAATAAAAAAAATAGCAAGGCCCACGAGGCTTTACAATAGTCCGTTCCTCTCCAGCCGGTTAGTTAACCTGGTTTCCTAAATGAGATTTTATGTGACAGCCGACGGAGTCTCAGTTTCTGTTGAGCCGAGGAAAAGCGAAACAAGATTTTACCCGTTTCACGATTCCTTTCCATCTTGTAATTCGACTCCGAGAACCAATGTGTGTCAAGGGAAGTATGGGAAAGAAAACTGAACAGGTCTGTCATCATTTAATTCATCTTTTAGTTTTCCATAAAAGAAAACTATTGAAATGGCTACTTGTCCTTCCGCACTTTTTCCTGTCCGCCCTCAGATCTTAAAAACTACTGAGGAGGCTAGAGGGCTGGAAATTGGTATGTTCGATCATCTACCCTCCAATCATCAAACATACCAAATTACAACCCTCTAGCCTCAGTAGTTTTTATTTTATTGAAAGTTGAAGTTAGCTATGATCGCGTGTCTGGCACCGATGTGGGTCCCAACAACACAGGCCACCGCCGGGTCGTGGGTGAAAGTTTCACACAGCAGTGTACGCTGTACAGAAAACTCGCATTTTTTCCGTGTTTTTCATTCGACATCACACAAGAACTACGTCGCCTATTTTGGTTGAATCGGCGCTGAATTATAAATGACCGTCATTTCCATGTAGGTCAAATGAAGATTAGTTCATAATATTTTGACATTGTACTCCCTCCCTAATCGTTACCTCGACCTAATGTTGAACCTGACGATGGGCTGACGTAAAGAACTAATTAATTCTAGGGCTGACAGTTTGAGAATATGAAATATTACTCATAATACTTGACTTTAGACTTTGCATCATTCACACACACTGTATGAAATAATATATACACAATAACTTTTTTTAGATTTATGACAAGTTTCTTTCTAATAATTCGGTTTCCGTAGTGGGGTAGTACCGTCAGTGCATCTCATGCGGTGCACTGTAGGCATTACTTGAGTTTTTTTGCAGCCTCCCTTCAGCCCCGAGCTGCAACCACTTTCATTCCTTTTACTGTACCTCCGTTCCACATCCACTTTCTTCCATCTTACTTTGCACCCTCTCCTAACAATTTTTTAATAGTGCAACTGCGAGGTTTTCCTCCTATTACATCTTTCAAACCTTTCTACTGTCAATTTCCGTGTCATCGCTGATTGACCTCATAGGCCCCAGTGCTTGGTCTTTGGCTTAAATTGTATATTCTATTCTATTCTAAGAAGTCGGTAGCTTTGGCTGGACGTTGCCATAACATAAGAAACAGGTAAATAAACAAAAAAATGCAACTGAGTATTATCAAGAGCGAAGCAGTGTTTGTAATTCAGAGTACTAAGACTAGAAAACATTAGTATCTTCAACAAGACCCTTGAATAAAATCAATGATTTCAGTCTTCGCACTTGTCAAATTTCCCATTTGGTTTGAAATTCTGGTAACTTTTTCCGCAGAAATTTTTGCTGTCTTCAGCAACAATTGCGTCCTCGAAAAAAAATTTTTTTTTTCTTATTGCCAAAGATTTCGCTCTTCCTCAGAAACTTGGTCATGACTTTTGACGTCTTCTGTAAAATTGAATTCTTTCGTTTTCTCTTCTCGTTCTCCCATTTTAGCTGCTTTGGTTCCTTATTTTTCCCCCCCCTTCTGATTTGCATGAAGTAGTCTGTTCTTCATTATGACACCTCTTTCATAAATTTTTCCTTAATACTTATTATCCCGTCTTTCGCTTGCATTTCCTTCGTATTGTTCGAATTTCCGGTCTTGTGTGCGAAGAAGAGAAAGTGAAGTCAAAAGAGATCCATGATTATTTTATATAATATAATATAATAATAATAATAATAATAATAATAATAATAATAATAATAATAATAATAATAATAATAAATAAATGCCTTATTTCGCATATTTTCCTTATACCCAGTCTTGAATCGAATCTGAAGAAAAGTCAGCATTTTTATTCACAAAATACCAATATCTTCTGCTCGACTGCCACCTTAGGGAGGGTAGTGCTGTCAGTGCACCTCATGCTGTGCACTGTAGGCATAATTTGAGGTTCTTTCCGGCGTCCCTTTGGCCCCTACCTGCAACCCCTTTTGTTCTTTTTATTGTACCTCCGTTCATATTCTCTTTCTTCCATCTTACTTTCCATTCCGTCCTCTCCTAACAGTTGATTCATAGAGCAACTGGAGGTTATCCTACTGTTACACCTTTAAAGTCTCTTTTGCTGTTAATTTCTCTTACAGCGCTGAATGACCTCATAGGTACCAGCGATTGGCCTTTGGCCTAAATTCTGTATCCTATTCTATTGCATTCTGCTCGACTGTGGGCACAAACAAACAGGCTTTCGTGTTTCAATATACTGAAATTAAGATTCTGGATAAAAGACAATATTATATATATATATATATATATATATATATATATATATATATATATATATATATGTGTGTGTGTGTGTGTGTGTGTATATATATATATATATATATATATATATATATACATACGAAAAAGTAAGAGAATGAATAAAGGCGAAGATAGAAAAATATTTGTGATGCGAATAAAATATTGCACTAATTAATTTCACCTCTGAGACGTTAAGACTGGGCGACTGCGATTAATCTCAGCGTAAACATTAATTTCAATTTTGTTACGAGGACGCGTCCGGAGGCGACACGTTCACTTACCCGAAATTAATGATGTCTCACCGAATTGGATGGTTGCAAAACTAACTGTAGGTCGCGTGTAAAACTAGCCGTAGGAACTAGCCGTAGGTCGCCTGCAAAACTAGCCGTAGGAACTAGCCGAAGGTCGCCTGCAAAACTAGCCGTAGGTCGCGTGCAAAACTAGCCGTAGGTTGCGTGCAAAAGTAGCCATAGGTTGCATGCAAAACTAGCCGTAGGAACCAGCTGTAGGTCGCGTGCAAAACTAGTCATAGGTTGCGTGCAAAACTAGTTGTAGGTCGCGTGCAAAACTAGCCATAGGTCGTGTGCAAAACTATCCGTAGGTCGCATGCAAAACTATCCGTAGGTCGTGTGCAAAACTAACCGTAGGAACTAGCCATACGTCGCGTTCAAAACTAGCCGCAGGTCACGTGCAAAATTAGCTGTAGGAACTAGCAGTAAGAACTAGCCATAGGTCGCGTTCAAAACTAGCCGCAGGTCGCGTGCAAAATTAGCCGTAGGAACTAGCCATAGGTTGTGTGCAAAACTAGTCGTAGGTCACATGCAAAACTAGCCGTAGGTCGCATGCAAAACTAGCCGTAGGAACTAGCCGCAGGTCGCGTGCAAAACTAGTCGTAGATTGCGTTTTGAGAGTGAGGTTTTAACTAGTCATTTCAAGTTACTTAAGGATCTTTGCAGCGTGCCTTCCTTAGGCCCCTAGCTGCAACCCCTTTCGTTCCTTTTACTGTCCCTCCTTTCATATTCTCTTTCTTCCCTCTTACTTTCCTCCATCCTCTCCTAACAATTGATTCATACTACACCTTTCATACCTTTCTACTTTCAATTTTCCCTTTTAGCCCTGACTGCTAGGGCCCAGCGCCTGGCCTTTGCCCTAAATCCTATATTCTGTTCTATTCTAGGTTGCCTTTTGGACCTATCGGTATCTTTTGGAAGCGTTTTCCTATGCTTTGTCCTTTTATTTATATATTTAGTTATTTTTGACGGAGTAATAAATATTTTTTTATGTTCTACAGATTGAACAGTAACTTAAATGCCCCTTTGCTCTATTCCCAATTATAAACGTTCTCCAGTTCTATTTGTCTTCTTTCACACATGGAAATCATTTCATTTCTGGGTCTCAGCCAGTTACTGAAACTTTAAGTTATTCTAATTTTTTAAGGGATATAGCATCCTTGTTTAATGTTATGGCCACAAATATTTGGTGACAAAATGTTTTGGCCTTTGGAACATCCAGAAACAGCTCCACAATGACTGGAAACTTTGAAATTTCGCAAAATGATCGTTCTTTCTGGAAGTAGTAACTGAAAATAAAATTAAAATAAAATTAATCTTAATTAAATGTCATTTCTTCCACTCACTAGCTTGCCAAGAGAAGAGCATATTAAGTGTTATATTTCTATTTTGTTTCTGTTACTAGAGACCAGCGATTACTATTAAATTACTAGAAGTAGTAAGATTTAAAGACAGTATTTTGTAAGTTCGTACCAGTATTCGAGGCTTTCTTGCTGAAATGCGTGATAATCTAAGAGTCTGGGATTAAGAAAAAAAATTACTCCACATTTGCAGTTTCTTTTTCCACAGATTTTGCCGTATTGAAAGGGTAACATCCATTCAGGTGATGTTTTGAATATGTTAGCTTAGTTCATCGAACCCATTTTGCCTGATTTCAAGGTGATGTTCTGAATATATTACCAAAGTTCATCGATATTTGTTTTCACCGAAACCCATTACAGACAATCTGCTTTTATTCGCTCAGCTGAGCCTGACAAATCTAGTTCTTTGTGGTTTATGAACGTATCAGAATTATTCAAGTCGCCTAAACTTTCGTTTGTATCGAAGAGAAAGATGTGTGGAGTATTGCATTTGCAAAAGGCAACAGAAATGTAGTACCGCCAATGGTAAAGCTCTCTCTCTCTCTCTCTCTCTCTCTCTCTCTCTCTCTCTCTCTCTCTCTCTCTCTCTCTCTCTCTCTCTCTCTCTCCGGTTAGAAAGAAGTGAGATGTCTTCAGAGGTGTCTCGAAATTTTTCACTTAGTATGGATTCCAGTTTTCCGCAAAGAATAGTAGACATGTGATAAAGAATAGCTTGATTAGAAAACTTTAACTAATTTGGAAAAATACTCAGGCCCGACATTGTTAAGTACTATAAAATGGCCTACTGTGAAACTTAAATTACGGAAGTTTCATGATTAATAACCTTAATTGGAGCGCTTCCTCTTTTATTTTTGTAATTTTTCTCAGATGAAGTTAAAGGTTTTTTTTTTTACTTCGCTAAGTAACATGAACAAATGTTCCTTATGAAAACTTTATGGGCAATTAGACATTGCCGTTTTTTTATGCGAAAAGAATATCGTTAAAAAGTTTGATAATGGTGTAAGTTAATAAAATATCATTTCAGGTTATATATAAAAAGTTCTATCGCAATTTTTCGAGATTCGATTTAACCAAAACATGTAGTTATGAACACCACGAATAAAATTAGAAAAGGTTTAGGTTTTAACGACTGGAGCCCCGTAGTGGAATAGTGCCTTCAGTGCACCTTATGCTGTGCACTGTAGGCATTACTAAAGGTTCCTTGCACCTGGTTGCAACCCCTTTCGTTCCTTTTACTGCACCTCCTTTCATCTTCTCTTTCTTCCACCTTACTTTCCTCAACCCTCTCCTTACAATAGATTCCCTCCTGTTACACCTTTCAGACCTTTTACTGTCAGTTTCCCTTTCATCGCTGAATGGCCTCATAGGTCCCAGTGCTTGCCCTCTGGCCTAAATTCTATATTCAGTTCAATTCAATTAAAGACTGGACGGTAATGAAGCTGAAAAATAATAAATGTTACCAGACAAATGTGCGCACGCTTGGAAAAGATCACGACCGTGATGGAAGACTTCCCATTTTCGTCAGTTACATTTAAAAACGACTTGAAAGATAAAAGTATATTGGGTAAATGCGTACCAGAAACACTCGCGTTGTCACTTGGCAAAGTTACGGAAGCATACAGTATATGGAACGTGCATATATACTGTATATATATATATATATATATATATATATATATATATATATATATATATATATATATATATATATATATATATATATATATATCACTCACATAGAGGACCTCAAAGGGATATTCTTTATTCCCAGGCTTTAGAAGGCCAACCTGTCTCCATCTTCAAGGGACCGATTATTGAAGAAACACGTGAATGGTCGGATGTGTATATTTGCCTAAGATGAACAACGGCTCCTTCTCCTAAATCCATGCCCGTGACCTGGGTATTAGGCCTCATCCCTCGCGTGTCGCCTCCACGTGCCCTTGGTAGCCGCAGCCTTTCTTCCTTGGGGTTTTCACCTTTCCAGGTGTTTTGTTTAACTTTTTCTCTACGGCAGCAGAAAGAAGGTGGCACGTGGTAAAACCCTCATAGTTGTTTCCTGCATGTCCTTCCGTTGGTCGTCTTTGAGCACCGCTTTGAGAGCGCTTTCCGCTTTTAGCTAAGCGTGTGGTTTTGGCCTTACTGCGAAATATGAAACACATTTCATCCCATTCTCATCCTGTGATTCTTTCCCCAGCAATGGTTTGCCATAGCCGAGTCCTGATTGAAGTAACTGATGTTCAGTCTACGTTGCTTGCAAAGAAAATTGGTACAAGGTGAAACGTATACCCTCCCCCTTTTCCTCCCCCTCCCCCTCACCGGCGCCCTAAAAACTACTGGAACAAGCTCCTCATAGGTTGAACAGACCCACACCAATGTGGTACTCGAATAGATGCCCATCTTAAACAACATACTGAACGCCATATCAAGGATAGGACTCTATCAGCAACGCAACTTTCTATTTCTGGAGAACCAAATCATTGTTTAAGACGTTGTAGTTATTTCTCGATTAGCTGACTTTCTGCACAATAGATCCACATATGGGCGAAAAAATGAACATGTCACTGATTGTGGTAAATCCACACAGAGAGAGAGAGAGAGAGAGAGAGAGAGAGAGAGAGAGAGAGAGAGACGGCAGGGGAACGGCTTATAAGTGAAATAAAATTGATATATTCATATATATATATATATATATATATATATATATATATATATATATATATATATATATATATATATATATATATATATATACATATATATAAAATGCCGTCTGCATCATTTCCATATTTCTCACCTCGACTACCCATCCCAAAATGAAGAATAAGGCAGCTTTGGGAAACAGACAAATTAACAAATGAATACATAAATAAATAAAAAATGTGTCCGTCTGTACGCTCGTAAATATAGACGAATGTCACTCTGAATACCTTGCATGTATTCAGAAAAATATAATGATGATAAAAGTTGGCATGTACACATCAATCAGCATAATACTTACCTTATGCGGCGTAAAATTCAATCATAAGAAACTGACGGAAGGGCTTCCATTCCAGAGAGACAGGTTAGGAGTTTTATCATTAAGTATATATATACATTATATATATGTGTGTGTATGTGTGTGTATATATATATTATATATATATACATATATATATGGTTTTCTTTCAACGGAACCAAAATCAGTCTTACGAGAAAATGTGAGTTCTTGATTCAAATGAATCTCGAGTATTGAGAAAAAAAAATAAATAAAAAAGAAATAATGCTTTCTTTTGCACTTTCCAGTCTGTCAGTCTATGTGTCTATACGCCTGATGGTTCTCTTTAAGCCAGTCGGAACACATACAAAATTCAATAAACAACCTCCCACTGGGCTCGAGACTCTCCATCTAAAAAAAAGAGCAGAGGCATCAGAGTGAGAAAAAGCAGCTTTGAGCAAAGGCTTGTAGCCTTCTCCTTTGTAGCCGAGGTTATTTTTGACTCGTCCTGCTTCCAGGCAGGGATCGGGAGCCTCTAGCTCGAATTGCAATTAATCTAAAAAGCCCTTTTGCGTAGTTTCTTGGTAGCGGTAGTTTGCCGACAGTGGGGGAGGATCTGTTCCTGATAAAGTAAAAATAAATAAATAAATAAATATATATATATATTTTTTTATATATATATTTATATTTATATATATATATATATATATATATATATATCTATATATATATCTATATATATATATATATATATATATATATATATATATATATATATATATGTATACATATAATTGTATAACCACAACACCCTGTTGAATTTCTTCACACTTGTTGGATACGCTTGTTACTACAAAGTCTGAGACCCAAATCAAACATTGTGAAGAGGTTCTGAAGTCCATAGCAGGATTCAAACTCGCATCCGGAGTATCAGAACGATGAACTGTGTAAAATTCGACATGAAGAGGAACACTGTATTTTACAAAGATAATTGTGATATAGAAAGAAACAATACGTTTGCAGTTATAGACTCAAGTTATTAAAAGCATAATCTAGGAAGCATATTTCCACGTCTATGTAGAATGCATATATATATATATATATATATATATATATATATATATATATATATATATATATATATATATATATATATATATATATATATATATATATATATATA
>NC_089752.1:114982956-115007956 GCF_040412425.1 Macrobrachium rosenbergii
CTGTCGGTTATGTGAAATGACAACTACTTTAGGAAAATTTTATCTTGGTTTGAAACAGAAGCTTAAAGCTCATCGGCTTTGATGAGATGATACAATTCAACTTTTGATGAGTAATAAGCCACGATAATGTAAATGAGAGACTGTATTTTCCCAAAATACAAAAAAGAAGTTCAACTTTTAATGAGTTTTCATAGGTATTAGTTTTATAGTTATTTGCTTTTGTAAGCTAATTTTATATGCTTTGGTCACTTTACATCGTTCTACGTATTTAATAAGGTAATTGAGCTCCTTTATGAACAAATTATCAACAAATCTTAATTCTGGAATACAAAGAACAAAGTATGCGTGATTTTCCCGAGGGCACATACCATGTAATTTCCCTGTTATTTCGAGGAATTAATTACGGAGGTATGCTATGCACCAGAACCCTATGGAGGGAATGTATATTCTCTCTCTCTCTCTCTCTCTCTCTCTCTCTCTCTCTCTCTCTCTCTCTCTCTCCATGAAAGTATTAATCTTGTATGCTCTATTTTTGCAAGGGACATTTCAAACGTTCCAAATACCTTATTTACTTTCCAAATAAGCGTTGAATCAGTTAACCATATTTTGTTCTTTTGATAATAAAATAATTTGTACAATGAAAATAATAAAATACTTTGTACAATGAAAAAATACTTTGTACAATGAAAACAATAAAATACTTTGCATAATGAAAACAATAAAATACACTGTACAATTAAAAAAATAAAATACTTTGTACAATGAAAACACTTCAATGCTTCAAAAACCGCTCAGTTGGTTAGATGCCTGCTAATTGGCAGTTGTAAAGTAGAAGTTAAAAGACGAATTTACATCTAAAGCTGAAACTCTCGGCATTGTCATTTGTGAAAGCAACAGGAATTTTAATGGCGATAAATACCCATTTTATTTGTCTAACGTTTGCTACATAAGAAAGAATATCACCTTTCCTTAAAAACTCTTCTCATCGAATTTGCATCAAAAGAATATCAGGATTTTTGTATAAGGGAACTTTGGTAATTTGCCTTAATTTGATATGCTGAAGAGTTTAATATCCTTCTACTCTAAGGCTTAGCTAAGTAACCGATGTCTTACTAATGCCCCACTGCGGAATTTAATGAGCATTGGTAACACTGTGCAACCTTTCTCTGCAAGTTTGAGATTTCACGGCTTTGAAAATATTGCGATCGAAGGAGGCTGGTGAAGAACGGGCTCTCTTGAAAAAGGTCTTATATTTTGTTCCGTCGGTAGTGGAACATTGTTCGCCTGCCTAGACGTCAACAGATTTCCAAGGTTGTTATTTCTGTTTGAAATCAATCGAAGGCTTTTTTATGTATTTGTTTTGAGGGCGAAGGGTGCGTCGGGGGGGGGGGAGAGAGAGAGAGAGAGAGAGAGAGAGAGAGAGAAAGGTTTTGTGGGGGGAGAGGGGTTGTAAAGAAGATGACTGTGAACCAGATCATTGCCGACAGATTTTCTGCGTCACTTGCCTAAGATTTATAACAAAAGGAGAGAGCTTTCGGGAATGTGTTCGACTGAAAAGGGGAATCGAACAGATTCCCGAAAGTTGACTGTTAAGGTTTGTTTTTAAATATATATACCCGTACATAACTGGATTTGTTTCTCCATTGACATTGATGCTAAAACAAAAGGTTTAATTTAACGAGTTCGTTATTTGGATGACACTGAGGCATTGTTTTCCCGTAGGAGGTTAGGGCCGTCAGTGCACCTCATATGGTGCATTGTAGGCATTACTTAAGGTTCTTCGCAACGTCCCTTCGGCCCCTAGCTGCAACCTCTTTCATTCCTTTTACTGTACCTCCAATCATATTCTCTTTCTTCCATCTGACTTCCCTACTCCCTCTCCTAACAATTGATTCATAGTGCAACTGCTTTGAGGTTTTCCTCCTGTTACACCTTTCAAACCTTTTTACTCTCAGTTACCGTTTCAGTGTTGGATGACCTCATAGGTCCCAGCGCCTGGCCTTTGGCCTAAATCTTATATTCTCTCTCTGAGGCATTGCTTTGATGACAGTGGGGCATTTCTACGACAGATGAACAGTTGGATGTCTCAGGACAGGCCTTTTCCGAGTGACAATGCGAGCACCCTTTGGTACCTTTATTGGCAGCACGTTTAAAGGCCACTCGAAGCGTCAAAGTTGTCTGTTAGACTGACTCAGCCATTTCTATGATATTAGAATAAACGGACTCACATTTTTTTCACACCGGAAAACTTCAGTGAGACCCCAAAACTTGTCATGGTTCCTACAAATCCTTTGAACGAAGCAAAATAGTTGTAATGGCCGTGCCTGATGTTCACAGAGCGTAGTGAGACGATAACTTTGGTGAAGAAAGTTTGGAAGTGTTAGTATAGAATAGAAGGGAAATTGTTTAGAAGTGTCTGTATAGAGCAGGAGGGAAAATAACTAAGCTTTCAGGAGATGCTCGTAAAATGTTGCCAGTTCTTCAGTATACAGAATAATCATTGCCAAAGAAGATTTTATTCAGTAGGATTAATGTTCATGATCATTAGAATGTTGAAACAGGCACCTTTGCTTGCGTTTCTTTGCCTTAGAAGAAATAATCATGATAACGGGTAAGAACGGCAGAACCTCACTAGAATACTGTTCCTAGAACATTACTGCGATGTCTCGTGGAGAGCTCAAGCGAACGTTCTACCGTAAATGTCATCCCCAGTTACCCAAGAAACGTCTTCAAGATTTGAAAGATTCGGCATTTGGAAACATAATTCTACGCCAGTACATTCCCGGCAGCAAAGTGACACACAGACCCGCTGACAGATAATCAATGAAGAAGGAGAAGCGGACAAAAGCGAAAACGAGAGAACGCGATTGCACGGAAACGAGATCATACCGAGAATTCTCACATCAAGAGGCTTCGGTACAGCGGAAAGAGAAGAGGAACGCGGTTACGGCGATGGGATTGAAAGAGAGTCCATTGTCTGCCAAAAACAGACGCAGCTCGATGCAAAGGTGCGTGAGGAGGATGGAAATGGTTGTGGGAAGGAGATTAAATCCTCGCTATTGTGGGCGCGTTGATGTCCATGAACGCAAAATGGAAAGGGATATTAGATTGTACGCCTGTGTCTCAGCATTTTCATTCCTGGGACATTTCGAGTCGCATTAATCTGCTTTCTTTGCGTTTTAGTCTTCTGTAAGAGAAAACTATTGTGCCGGTTTTGTCTGTCCGTCCGCACTATTCTGTCCGCCCTCAGATCTTGAAAACTACTGAGGAGGCTAGAGGGCTGCAAATTGGTGTGTTGATCATCCACCCTCCAATCAGCAAACATACCAAATTGCAGCCCTCTAGCCTTATTAGTTATTATTTTTGTTAAGGTTAAAGTTAGCCATAATCGTGCTTCTGGAAACGATACAGGGTAGGCCACCACCGGGCGGTGGTTAAAGTTTCATTGGCCGCGGTTCATACAGCATTATACCGAGGCAACAGAAAGATAGATATTTTTTCGGTGGCCTTGATTATACGCCGTACAGAAAACTCGATTGCGCCGAAGAAACTTCGGCGCATTATTTACTTATTTGTGTAGTGTTTGGTCATCATAAATGATATAGAATCATACGAGGCCCTGTAAAAAGTACCAGAAAAGATTTAGTCTTCACCGCGAAGATACGAACAAAATATGTAGTCTAAAAGTTCATTGAATTCCGAGGGAATTCATTACCAGTGCCTATGTTTAGCTAAATTTGATAGGGATTCTGTTGTTTATAAGTGTAAGATACTACTTAGAAAATAACACCTGGGTAATTTCAGTGACCAGAAGCCTTTGGAAGTACTCGTTTTCATATTGACTCTAACAAAACACGGAATTCCGTTAAATATTTTGCCGCTGCCATTTGTTCAAGTTTTATTTGTATAGTGGGCGAGTATTGTTTGTTTTCTAGAGTAAAGTGTCCCCTAATGTTTTGTTTTCATTCATTGTATGGAGTTTTTACTACGTAATATATATATATACTTATACATTTATATATATATATATATATATGTATATGTATATATATATTTATATACAGTATGTATAATATATATGTGTATGTCTATCTATCTAATTATATATATATATATACATATGTGTATGTATGTGTATATGCATATGTGTATATATAAATATATCGAGTATATGTGTGTGTGTATACATATACATACTCTTTATATATGTATAGGCCTATACACACACACACACACACACACACACACATATATATATATATATATATATATATATATATATATATATATATATATATATATATATATATATATATAGAAAGCACTGGTGGGCAAGATCTTTCGCCTTCATTCTAAGGCATTTTCAAGCTTGAAAATGCCTTAGCGTAAAGGCGAAAGATCTTGTCCCCATTGACTCACTCTCCTCGTGGCAATAAACTCTGTTCATATTTTATATCACATTGTTTTATATATATATATATATATATATATATATATATATATATATACATATATATATATATATATATATATATATATATATATATATATATATATATATATATATATATATATATATATATATATATACTGTATATATATATGTGTGTGTGTTTATGAAGGCACAAATGCACGTGGTATCTGGCGAAGGACTGAGCCTTCCAAAATATCAGGACAAAATGAAAACACAATACAGTGGGTATATTTATAATTTCTCGTGAAATTCAACACCAAAAGTAATTTGTAAACACGCAAAATTTCATATTAAAACATACATGTTTGAAAACGGTCTAATTTCACTGAATAGTATCTGATGTATTGCAGATACAAAGTATACAGTATATGTGTGTGTGTATTTATGTATAAATTTATTTATATGTATATGTGTATTTGTATATATATATATATATATATATATATATATATATATATATATATATATATATATATATATATATATATATATATATATATATATATATATATATATATATTATCGAAAGTCTGCGTGCAAATTCATTGGAAAAATTGTGTACGTTTGTTTCATAATACCTGCAGAGTCAAATAAATAGCCCATACCAGTATTGCACAGGTACAATTATTTTAACACTCAAAAATAATGGAACAATTTTACAAGGATTAAAAATGTCTATGATGGTTTTCACATAGTCTTCATAAAGGTTAAATGATACATTACACTTCTTATCACATAACTGTCTACAACGATATTAATCCAACTTCTCAAATCACTGAATATCACATATAATAATTGTTCTCCTTGGGTTTTTTTTTTATTTTTACAAAAATATACTTTCAACACATATGTTATTTCATCGATAACTACAAGTAACAGGGTAGGAGGAATAGTCATAATCTCAAGGTATTCTACTGTTGTGAAGGATAAGAACATAGATAAGGGTCTCAGAACGACAATCAAGAACCGTCATTTGTTTTTCCATAATTATTATTATTATTATTATTATTATTATTATTATTATTATTATTATTATTATTATTATTATTATTATTATTCAGTAGATGAAACCTGTTCATATGGAAGAAGCCCACCATAGCGGCCATTGACTTGAAATTGATCATAATTATTATTATTATTATTATTATTATTATTATTATTATTATTATTATTATTATTATTCAGTAGATGAAACCTATTCACATGGAACAAACCCACCACAGGGGCCACTGACTTGAAATTCAAGCTTCCAAAGAACATAGTGTTCATTAGTAAGAAGTAAGAAGAAGAAGTAAAGGGAAATACGGAAAGAAGAGATACCACTTATTAAAAAAAAAATTAACAAATAGATAAGCAGATAAAAATGTATCAAAATGCAAGAAGAATAGTCTTAAGGTAGTAATGCGTTGCATTTTCGCTTGAACTTCTGAAGTTCCAATAAATCTGGTTTATCAGAAAATAAAGACGATCGATTAGCAAGCCAGTCTTGATCTTATTATACAAGGAACAAAATCTTTGATCATCTTAGGTCATCTTTACTTTTAGGCGATAATAGACAAATTGAACTCAGTGATACGTAAAATAACCTTTAATTACATTGACACACATTGTGAGAGTTTCCGGATATATATTCTTGGGTGTTTTTAGTTCATGAAGGGAGGAGGAATAATTACTGAAGTCTAACAGAATATTTCTTCCATAAAAGTCAGTTAATTTATTGAAAGGCCTAAAATCTTTTTAGATAAATATTAAAACCAAACGTAAAAGTCAGTTAGTTACTTGAAAGGCATAGAATCTATTTTAGACAAATATCAAAAGCAAACATAAAAGTCAACTACTTGTTATTGACAGACCTAGAATCTTTTTTAGATAAATATTAAAAGTAAACGTAAAAGTCAACTAGCTGTTATTGAAAGACAAAAAATCTTTTTAGATATTAAAAGTAAACTTAAAAGTCACTTAGTTTATTGAAATGCCTAAAATCTTTTTTATATAAATATTAAAAGTAAACGTAAAGGTCACTTAATTTATTGAAAGACCTAAAAATTTTTTTTGATAAACATCAATAGCAAACTTAAAAGTTAATTAGTTGTTATTGACAGACCTAAAATCTTTTTTAGATAAATATTAAAGTAAAAGGTAAAAGTCGGTTAGTTTATTGAAAGACCTAAAATCTTTTTTAGACAAATATTACAAGCAAACGTAAAATTAATTAGTTTATTGAAAGGCCTAAAATCTTTTTCAGATAAATATTAAAATTAAGCATGCGGCCGCTTAGTTTAACAAATTATGAGTAGGTCGAGTCTGTTGTAATTCGAAAAATTTACATCACCAATATCAAGAGATAGCCAGAAATTCTATAGCTTAAGACGTGAATAAAAAAAAATGCATAAACGGCATGTAACATTCAGAATGGCGCTCCGACGGAATAATTAACCTTGAGAGATATTTAGTTGTGATGATTATGAAAATAAATAACAAAAGATAGAGGGCAAAATGCGCTCAGAATGGACGAAAGAGAAATAGAAAGTGACTTGAATATCTTCAGTGAAAAGGAAATGAGAATTACTGCTATGAGTCTTCCTCCCAGAATCAAAAAATAAAACATGGAAAACCTCGAACTGGAAAGAAACGTGATCAATACGAGATGAAAGTGAAGCACGTAGTTTGCTTTGATCATCATCTGTTGATGCAATATTTCACGGTACTTTAGGAGCCCAGTCCACAAACAAGCACTAACCCTAGTTTGAAATATATGTTTATATAAAAAAAGGAGCAACGCATTTCGCCGTGAAGAACGCTCGAAACTCCCCATTTTCAACAGTCGGATTTGGACGTATTTTAACTGAGTAGTTCCACGAAGACTCCTCAGAACTTATAGAAGAGGCCACTTGAAGAGCAAAGAACTCGCCGCCAATAACATCCAAACGGTGCTGAACGCCGGAGAGCGATCGCTTGCGCGCGAGCAAGTCTTTCGGTTGACGTTGCGACATTTCTCCGCCTGAATGTCGTTGTAGGATAGCGTCGCCGTCACCTTCTTCAGGAAGAGGGCCTCGTGTTTTTGGCACCGGAAGTAGCCGACTCTGTACACGCAGGACAAGAAGCCCTCGCGGATGCTGGAAGAAGAGGAAAGGGGTTTATTAGAAGCGAGGGTTTCTATAAACACGTTTTGTTTGTGTATTTGTATATGTGTGTGTATGTATGTATGTATCTATAATATAAATATACTGTATAATATATATATATGTGTGTGTGTGTGTGTGTGTGTGTGTACATATAGTGTATACATACAGTATATATATACAGTACATATGTATGTATATGTGTTTGTAAATGTATGTGCGTATCATATATCCGCAGCAATCCGCAATTACAAATTAAATCAGCCAGCTCAACAATGCCCTTTGATGAGATGAAGCTTTGCATCAATACTTTTGCTTAATTAAAAGCGCGATATTTGAACTCATCCAAACATTATTCCTGATGACATTGTAATTAGCAGCATCAACAAAAAAAAACCACTCGTTTCAGTCATAAATAGTTTAAGGGAATTTAAGTGTTGGTGTGGGTATTCAATGCTCTCGCACTTGAGATAATTAGATTATTATTATTATTATTATTATTATTATTATTATTATTATTATTATTATTATTATTATTATTATTCAATAGGTGAAACCTATTCATATGGAACAAGCCCACCAAAGGGACCAATGACTTCAAATTCAAGCTTCCAAAGAATGTTATGGTGTTCATTAGGGAGAAGTAAGAAGAAGCAAAGTGAGATACAGAAAGAAGAGAAGCCACTTATTAAAAAAAGAAAAAAATAATAAATTCATAAATATACAAACAGATAAAAATGTATTAAAATGCAAGAAGAGTTGTATTAGGGTAGTAATGCATTGCACTTTCGCTAGATATAAAACAGTATACAGAATGTGTGTGTGTATGTGTGAGTGACATTAGAGTCTAGGACAATTACCCCCGAGGACAATTACCCCCAGGACAATTACCCTAGGACAATTACCCCCAAAGGACAATTACCCCCCGTAGGACAAATACCCCCTGAATTTTAGTAGTTAAAAGAGGTTATGATGTTAACCACTCTTGGAATAGTAATTTGTCAAATGAGCTTTTACTCGCTATATATATCTTACAATCGTCTTATTTTAAAATACCAGATATTTGGAAGAAGGTTAAAGGAAAACTAAATATAAGTAATAGATTATTTTGAAGACTGTATTCAATAGAAAAAAAATATAAGAGCTTGACATAAAATTGAAAATTTATTTTGAAGACTGTATTCAATAAAAAAATAAAATTGCTTAACATATAATTTAAAAAATTATTTTGAAGACTGTATTCAATAAAAATAAATAAAAGGACTTGACTTTTTATCTAAAATTGTAAATTGTATGCAATTCTACGTAAGTATTCTAAAACATCTTGATTTTCATAATTGTTAACAACTGATATAATTCGCTTTGAAACATCCAAATATTTTTTCCTAGAAGGTTCTTTATCAAAACCTGCTGCACATAGAGCCAGCTTTATTTGTTGTAAAGATTGTTCTCTTTTAATACATGTTAGAAATTTCCAAACGTTTGGGTGACAGCAGCCAACACTTGCTAGAAAGCTCCTGTGCCAACCTTCCACGGAATTGTTCGTTCTCGGAAGTTCCTCTGAAGCCCTGTCATACATATTCCATAAATTAGGTTCAAACATAGGTTGACGTCGTCCTCGTCTGCATAATCGTCCGATATACGTATCTTCAAAATAATCCTGTAATTGGTGGGTTTCTGGAGGTAGTATTTCGCACAGGCGTTCAAAAGCCATTTCAACATCATGTGATGGGACAAAGGCAATAGCAGCTATCATTTTCATGTTAACCGAAAACTCTTTATCATTTTGATAACGCTGCTGAAATCCACAAATCTGTAGCTTTCTGTAAATGTTCTGACTCAAGTGAAAAAAACAACACTTTATTTGAGTTTGAGGAAAAGCCGTACGCAGACTATTGATCATAGCAATTTCATAATCAACCATGACAGTTTCTGGAGTTAGTTCATTTATTAAGTTTTTCAGTTGTTCCAGCACAGCAGTGTATGTTGCTTGGCTTTTGTCGGTTAAAAGAATGTAAATCAATGGTACTGTTTGACCATTAATAAGTGCATGAACTGTATAAAGTTGCGAAAAATCCTAGGCACAGTTTTAAACGTTCCATCTAAAACCAATGAGACGCTTCCCTAGATATTTTAAGTTTTTATTTGTACCAAACATGAGTATTCTTTGGTCGAATGGTCCAGAATCATACAATATAAACTCTTGGTCATCAAGTGTTCTCGTATGCACATTTGTTAAGGTCAGTTCTTGTGCACTTTGTGGGAAGGGTCTTGAATGGCAAGTTTTCTACCTTTGACGTCTAATGTTGCGTCGTATATGGTGAACTTGGGGAAGTTTTGCACCTACTTCTTCAGTGACTTGTGAACATGCTTCACCAATTATTTGTTGCGCAGTTTCCTCTGTACTGGTTGCTTTCATTTATAATTTGCCAAGTTCGAACAGCTTCAGTTTTTGCTGCATCTGGCCCATGAGTATGATCATGCAATCGACCAACAACCGTATTTGTTCGACTATCCACTTTGACTTTAGCTTTGCAGTTTCTTTTATTTCTACGCTCATCACACTCATATGACACAACACTGTTGGCTAAATTCTTTTGCTTAACATACAGGTATCCTTCATACACTAACTTTTCTTTTCCTCTTTCACTTTTTATGAATTCCATATTTCTCTTGGGATGTAGCTTCTGTAAAATATTCAAATAAGTTTTCGAAAATGATCTTAGTTTGGAGAAAGTCGATATTCTTATAACCACCCAGCAAATGATAAACAGAGAGTTAAGTTATCTTAGTTTGGAGCAAGTCTAAGCAACTTTTAACTACTAGTATTAACATCATAACAACTTTTAACTACTAGTATTAACAGCGTAATAACTTTTAACTAATAGTTTTGAATTCAGGAGCTAGATTGTTGAATAGGGGGTAATAGTCCTATGGGGGTAATTGTCCTAGGGGGTAATTGTCCTAGGGGGTAATTGTCCTACGGGGGTAGTTGTCCTTGGGGGGTAATTGTCCTGTAGCGGTGACATTAGTATCGATGGCTTTAGTGACTAATGTTATTGCTGATAAGTAGAGTTTTATACGCGCATTTATTCTTGCGGGTATTAAAACAATATACTTTGTCCTGCCACTTGTAGATATGGAAATAATTAACTTTGTCCTTCCCCGTCTCTCTCTCTCTCTCTCTCTCTCTCTCTCTCTCTCTCTCTCTCTCTCTCTCTCTTATTACACCATCGTCAAGAAAGATCCCGGATTAGAAGAATGGGCATGAAAGGAACATTTGGTGACGAAAATAAAAGCTAAACCTCTCGAAAATCGTGTTGAATCTTCAGCTCATTCACGTATCATACAGAGCCAAATAAAAGTGAAACGAAAAAGAAATGACGTATAACGAAAGACGCAGGCGAGCACACAAAGAACTGCGGTGAACAAATGAACAAATATGTTGCAGCAGTGAGGAAGACACGGATACTTACCAACATAAATTGTGGTCCCGCACGGCGGCTGTAATGTTGGTGGCCTGGTGTTGCAGACTCACGAGGCGTTTGAAATGGAAGTGGCACTTCTCCCAGTCGCTGCTCACATCCCGCAAGCACGGCCCGTGCGACAAGTAGTCTGTAGGAAAAACGAAGCGTCATTTTTGCTAACATTCAGAATAGGTACTGCAAGCAAACTCATCTCACAGGCAAAAGCAGTGAACCGAAATAAGGTCACCATTAGTCTGTAGAAAACACAAAGTCATTACTTTTACTAACATTTAGAACAGGTACTGCAAGCAAACTCATCTCACAGGCAACATATTGAAAGCTAAAGCCGACTGATTTCTTTCAAGCAGTGAACCGAAGTAAGGTCATCATTAGTATGCAGAAAGCACAAAGTCATTATTTTCACTAACATTCAGAACAGGTACTGTAGGCAAACTCATCTCACAGGCAAAAGGTTGAGAGCTAAAGTCGACTGATTGCTTTTAAGCTGTCTACCAACGTTAATAGGATCTAAAGGAAACGAAGTCAGGTCATCGTTTATGTCTGTTGTAGTTAAAAGTTCAGTGGAACACGTGCACTGCAGATTCTTACAAACAATATTTTCATTATAGTAAAAATCACTTCTTTGCACCTGTAGATGCAGGTGTTTAGTAACTTTCGGGACATAATCATCGTGAAACCCATCAAGCTAAGTATACTTTTCCTGAGGAATTTTTAGTTCTCTGTAAAAGAAAACTATTGTGCCGGCTTTGTCTGTCTGTCCGCACTTTATTCTGTCCGCACTTTTTTCTGTCCGCCCTCCGATCTTAAAAACTACTAAGGCTAGAGGGCTGCAAATTGGCATGTTGATCATCCACCCTCCAATCATCAAACATACCGAATTGCAGCCCTCTAGCTTCAGTACTTTTCATTTTATTTAAGGTTAAAGTTAGCCATAATCGGGGTTCTGGCAACGATATAGGACAGGCCACCACCGGGCCGTGGTTAAAGTTTCATGGGCCGCTGCTCATACAGCATTATACCGAGACCACCGAAAGATAGACCTATTCTCGGTGGCCTTGATTGTACGATGTACAGAAAACTCGATTGCGCCGAAGAAACTTCGGCGCATTTTTTACTTGTTTTTAAGGAATCTAAGTAAGATAAAAAATGTATCATTTTCCCAGTACAGCGTCATAATTGGCAGAGCAGTTCAGGAATAAGTAGATCTCAAATTCACATCAAAAACTCCAAATAAGTATACCTAATCATTTTGTCCATGAATGTCATCAACTTAATCAAAGTCCAGCACTTCATTTGCAATGAACATAAGTCATAAGAGGAGAAGAGGAAAATTCGTCAGTGATGATCAATTAGATTCGTGCGTCAATGGAAATAATTCACCTTTCATATCATATTTAGAATTAATCGGATCCTAGGCAAAAGGAGGGCTATTACCTCTTTGAATTTATTCATAAATGTTTTTAAAAGCATCTCCTCGTCAATGCTCAAAGAGAGAGTATTCATTACAAGAGAGAGTATGTCGACAGACGATTGTCAGTCATTTTCACCATTTTTACCAGAGCTAATATGTTTACCAAATCTTGGAACCTATATACTTGTGTAGCCTCTCTCTCTCTCTCTCTCTCTCTCTCTCTCTCTCTCTCTCTCTCTCTCTCTCTCTCTCTGAGTGCCTTTATTTGCCCTTCCAATGATTATTCGTGAGTTATCAATCTACCCTTATTCATTACCACGAATTCTTTACGAAAATTCACGTAGTTCACTGTAAGCATTACTTAGGGTTTTTTTGCAGCTTCCCTTCGGCCCCTAGCCGTAACCTCTTTCATTCCCCTTACTGTACCTCTGTTCATATTCTTTTTCTTCCATCTGACTTTCCACCCTCTCTAACAAATGTTTCACAGTGCAACTGAACTGCGAGGTTTTCCTCCTGCCACGCCTTCCAAACCTTCTTACTGTCAGTTTCTCTCTCAGCACTGAGCGACCTCATAGGTCCCAGCGCTTGGCCTTTGGCCTAAATTCTGTTCTATTCTATTCTATTCTGCTTGATTGTGGACATAAATAAAAACGCTTTCATGTCTCAAAATGCTAATATTAAGATTCTGAATAAAAGGCAAAAACAAAAAATAGAAAAAGTAAGTAAATGCATAAAAGTAAAAAAAAAAAAGATCATGATGCATACAAAATGTTTTTGCACTAATCAATTTCACCTCTGAATGCGATATTCCTATTCCTATTCCTTTACGGAAATGATATCGTTCAAGATAACGCAAAAAGCGTCCCTCAAAATCAACATCCGATTTCGACAGGACCAAAAACCGACTCTCGTCCCTCCCTTCCATCCTCTTCTGCTCACTCTCTCTCTCTCTCTCTCTCTCTCTCTCTCTCTCTCTCTCTCTCTCTCTCTCTCTCTCTCTCTCACCTTTTTGGAAAACGGGGTCGTCGCACAGAAAGGCCAGAAACGATCTCGCCCCCTTCAAGTGCATCTCCAGCTCCGATCTCTCCTCGGGGCTCAGGCAGTTGGAGGTGTACCTGTCAACGCAGGCCATGCCGCCCTTGAAGGCCCTGGAGAGGAAATGGAGAGAAATTAAATCGGATTTCAATCCTGGGCGGGTATCCTTCACGGAGCAGGTTGAGGCCCCCCCAACTAACGTTCAGTTATACCTGAGCAGTTACGCCTGCGCAGTCGGCCTGTACAGGCAAAACTGAAAGCCACTAACGTTCAGTTTTGTAGGTATATAACTGAATATTAGTGAGTTCAGTTTTGCCTGCACAGGCATAACTGCGCAGGTATAACTCAACTTAATTGGGTTCAGTTTTGCTTGCGCAGCTATAACTGAACATTAGTGGGTTCAGTTTTGCCTGCACAGCATAACTGCGCAGGTATAACTGAATGTTAGTGGGTTCAGTTTTGCCTGTACAGAATAACTGCGCAGGTATACCTGAATGTTAGTGGGTTCAGTTTTGCCTGCACGGCATGACTGTGCAGGTATAACTGAACTTAAGTGGGTTCAGGTTTGCTTGCGCAGATATAACTGAGCGTTAGTGGGTTCAGTTTTGCCTGCGTAGGCATAACTGCGCAAGTATAACTGAGCATTATTGGGTTCAGCACAGGCATAACTGCGCAGGCATAACTGAACAGGTATAACTGAACGTTATTGGGGCCTTTACTCGGCGTAGTCTAATAGTTGTCACTCGATTCAATAGACGTCAGAAGAAAGTGGAAATCATTCTCTCTAAAGATTTCATTTCTGAAGTCTTCTGTATGATAAAATACTAATTTTTACATTAGTAAGTTCAGAATAATAAAAGATTAATTTTTACGTTAGCTCAGATAAATGCAGTGGTTATGTGTACTTTATTACTTTAGATATAAAATTGCCTTGAAAGATATACAAAAGATTATCCCCTGAAAGGTATTAGAATCTGTTGCTTTAATGGCATTCTTCTACAAGCATTCGCTACTTATTCTATACTACTTGATTGTTTGTGACATTTCCTGGAAAATGAGATGATTTGCTCAAATTCATTATTTTTGTCTCTTTCAAGACAACGAATCGCCTCGACCTTTGTCATCAATCTATTGTCACACTCTCCTGAAAGGTACTAAAAATTTAACATGCACCCACGTTGAACTTGTTAAAAGATTTTTTCATATCCTCCCGTGTATCTCTCTCTCTCTCTCTCTCTCTCTCTCTCTCTCTCTCTCTCTCTCTCTCTCTCTCTCTCTATATATATATATATATATATATATATATATATATATATATATATATATATATATATATATATATATATATATATATATATATAATAATATATATATGTTTATATATATATGTATATATATAATATGTATGTTTATATGTTTATATATACAAAGATATATATATTTTTATACATATATATACACACAACATATATATATATATATATATGTATTATTCACAAACAACGTATTTCAACTTTTATTCATCCGCTTCCTAAATCCGTATTTCACTTTCATAAAAGTTAGTTATGTCAGCAATGTATTCATAATTCTCAAATACTGCTTCCATAGAGACTAGGTAATCTTTGTCCATTAGACTTTCCATAGCATTCAAACTACTTCACTTGGTTGATCTCTCCCGTAATTTCCAATCTCTCAAAAAGTCAAGCACTTTCCTTATTCCGCATTTCGTCACTCCATCTTTCTAACATCCATTTACCAAAATAGCCTTGCAATTGCTAGCATTCGATTTCTACTTTCTCTCCTTAAATTCGGTTCCAGATTTCTTCACCAGTCATTGCATATTCTCTTCATCATCACAGATCAGTGCTTAGCCGTCTGCCAATGTCAGGCGCGTCCTTCTCCCATCTCCTTTTTCTTCATTCCTATATATATATATATATATATATATATATATATATATATATATATATATATATATATATATATATATATTTATGTATTTATATTTATATATATTATATATATATTGTATATATATGTATATGTGTATATATATATATAAATTTTATATATATATATATATATATATATATATATATATATATATATATATATATATATATACATGAAATTTTTTTTATCACACTGTGATTTATATACAATCATGAAGCTACAAATGTCGCTTAATATCAAATTCACGCTACCTCGGGAATATCTCCGATGGAGAATTGTCGCCGAAGGGGAATTTATATAAGTGATAAATGAATTGGTATCGTCGGGACCCGAACCCTTGACACGAAACCTATTCAGCGACTCCAGTAGACGCTACCCACTGCGAGGTAGCGTGAATTTGATATTAAGCGACATTTGTAGCTTCATGATTATATATATATATATATATATATATATATATATATATATATATATATATATATATATGTATGTATTTATACACACTGAGACAAATAAAGGAATATGATTGGTTCTCACTTGCACATATTGTTGAGATCAAGCCGGGTATGAGGTAGGCCACTCTTGGGCATGAGGGGAGCCACATGGGCCAAACACACATCCAAATCCTCCTTCTTCGACTTGCATTTCTCGCCCTCACTCTGACCACCTGGAAAAACAAAACAGCGATAGTCAGGTTAGGATGGGAACAATAATAATAAAGATAAGGTAAAGTTCACGAGCAGAAAGGACACTAGTTGCATCATCAAGAGTGAAAATAATAATATTTATTTTCGTGACAATGAATAAAAAAAATTTTCCCAATATTTATTGAAGCGTTTCGACCTTTTCCAACTGCCATGGTCATTTCAATCCTCAAAATAAAGAAAAATAATATTCATTTTCGTGACAATGAATACAAAATTTTTCCCAATATTTATTGAAACGTTTCGACCTTTTCCAACTGCCATGATCATTTCAAACCTCAAAATGAAGAAAATGTATTCGATCTTTCCCTAATTTCAGATGTTTACAATGAAAATGCATGCAAGAACACAGTACGTACTATAAGTCAAAATTGCAATAAATGGAAATGAAGTTTGAGGAGATTCCATATTTTAGCACGATCAATTTAACATGGGCCTTGTTATCTTAATTTCCATCTGAATTAGTCTACCATTGTCCCCAACTTCTACGGAATCCCTTGAGACTTCCAAAGTGTCTAAGTTAGCGAAGCATTCACGGGACTTCAGAAGTTCCCCCATTCTAATTTTGGGTGTAATGCTAAAATTAGCTCATGCCCTCCATCCTCAAGCTTCTAAAGATACTTCCCTTGTAAGGTGGCCACAGTTTCCAGCAATTTGTCTTCGTCATTTCAGAAGTCTTGTAAAGCCTGTTTTGGTATTTATTACTGATTTTTTAATTGATATAATTTTTAATATTTTTACTATTATACTCAGTATTAGTACTGGCATTACCGTTAGTATAATTATACTATTTTTACTCTTGTACTTCAGCAAGTGTGTGGATATTGCCAATTATCATTTTTATCATTTTATCTCTTGTATCTAAGTTGTGTGTATTGTATTGTCTGAGCTGAAATAAAGATTATTATTATTATTATTATTATTATTATTATTATTATTATTATTATTATTATTATTATTATTATTATTATTTGATAGTGAAGTCACGGGCTTCTTTATGAACTATCATTTTTATTACTTCTAAAAAAATTGTTTAGTACATATCTCGCTTTTGTTATTATGCTTTTCGGAGGTCCTATGACAGGCGATTAGCTTTCCTTAATATTTGTTGAAGTGGATTGTCTGAAAGTTCTAAAAACACACTTTTTTTTCACGAGGCAATGAAAAATTAATTCTTTTAGAGTCGGACACTTTAACTCTTTCTGTATATCTTCCGAGGAACCACTAAAGTACAGACTGTGTGATAGCGTTCCGATATTGTCTAATTTACATTTCAAATTCCTGTCAGTGTGGTAGTTTATGCCAAGACCCAGAAATGTTACCTTAATGAATACCTGAAAAGGTAAAGAAGTCTTCACCATGATAAGACTGGAAAGGCTGTCTCCGTTATTCCATTTTTAAAACTAGGATTGGGTCATTAACGTATCTCTTCCGGAGAATTACAGCAAAATCCTTTATTGTTTCAGTTTTTATATACTTTGTGGAGCTACAGTAATAGAATGACCTAAGGGGCTAAATATTTGAGACTGACTGCAAAATTCTCTAAATGAAAAACAATGTATATTGTTGAAAATGCCAATCAAAATACACGTTTTCACTGTCAAAATCAATATACACACTTTCTTTGTCAAAATCAAAATACTCACTTTCACCGTCAAAATCAATCTACACACTTTGTCATAATCAAAATACACGATTTCACTGTCAAAATCATCACACTTTCTTTGTTAAAATCAAAATGCATATTTTCACTGTCAAAATGAAAATACTTTCACTGTCAAAATTAAAATACGCACTTTCACTGTCATAAAATTACACGCTTTCACTGTAAAAATGAAAATACACACTTTCCCTGTCAAAATCAAAGTACGTGCTTTTACTGTAAATATGAAAATATACATTTTCACTGTCAAAACCAAAATACACTCTTTCATGTCAAAATCAAAATACACACTTTCACTGTCAAAATGAAAATACTTTCATTGTCAAAATTAAAATGCACACTTTCACTGTAAAAATGAAAATACACACTTTCACTGTCAAAATCAAAGTACGTGCTTTTACTGTAAATATGAAAATATACATTTTCACTGTCAAAACCAAAATACACTCTTTCATGTCAAAATCAAAATACACACTTTCACTGTCAAAATGAAAATACTTTCATTGTCAAAATTAAAATGCACACTTTCACTGTCAATATCAAAATACAAACTTTCACTGTCAAAATAAAAATACACGCTTTCACTGTCAAAATCCAAATACACACTTTCACTGTCAAAATTAGAATACTTTCACCGTCAAAATCAAAATACACGCTTTCACTGTCAAAATGAAAATACTCTCATTGTCAAAATCAAAATACACGCTTTCACTGTCAAAATGAAAATATACATCTTCACTGTCAAAATCAAAATACACGCTTTCAATGTCAAAATCAAAATACTTTCAGTGTCAAAATTAAAATACACACTTTCACTGTCATAATAAAATTTCACGCTTTCACTGTAAAATTCAAAATACACACTTTCACTGTCAAAATCAAAGTACATGCTTTCACTGAAAAAATTAAAATACACACTTTCACTGGCAGAATCAAATACTTTCACTGTCAAAATGAAAATACACATTTTCACTGTCAACACCACAATACACTCTTTCATTGTTAAAATCGAAATACACGCTTTCACTGTCAAAATCAAAATACATGCTTTCACTGTAAAAATCAAAATACACTTTCACTGGCAAAATCAAAATACTTTCACTGTCAAAATAAAAATTGACGCTTTCGCTGTCAAAATCAAAATACACACTTTCACAGTCAAAATAAAAATTCACGCTTTCGCCGCAAAAATTAAAATACACACTTAATTTGTCAAAATCGAAATACACACTTCCACTGTCAAAATAGAAATTCACGCTTTCACTGCCAAAATAAAAAAAACACTTTCACTGACAAAATAAAAATACACGCTTCCACTGTCAAAATCAAAATACACGCTTTCACTATCAAAATCAAAATACACACTTTCTTGGTCAAAGTAAAAATACGCGCTTTCACTGTCAAAATCAAAATACACGCTTTCACTGTCAAAATTAAAATACACACTTTCTTTGTCAAAATCAGAATACACGCTTTCACTGTCAAAATCAAAATACACGCTGTCATCGTCAAAATTAAAATACACACTTTCTTTGTCAAAATCAGAATACACGCTTTCACTGTCAAAATCAAAGTACACACTTTCACTGTCAAATTGTAAAATGCACACGTCTGCTGTCTTATCTCAAAATACACATTTCCACGGTTAGATATCAAATTGCGAAATGTTGATCACACCTAACAACTCTGCAAGGACAATTGCAGTATCACACGAAATAAAGTGCTGCGTTCCACATCTACTCTGAAATCACTGAGGGAGGCACGATATTAAGCATTCGCTTGAAAAGGCAGAAATTGCTCGCCTTTGGGCTAATTTTAATTCACTCCTTATATAGCCCAGGGAGTCAGACCTTTAAAAACGGTATAACAATGCACCATTTCAGCACCCCAGAGAGGAATAATACCCAAAATAATAATGACAATAATAAGAATAAGTAAAGAATAATTCATTATGGGAAGCAACAGGATTGGCCTCGTATCCAAGATTCAGAAGATGAGAGAAAGAGAGAGAGAGATTTTAAAATTCCTGGCTCATCCATCAATAAAATAAGTTTTGGATTAATTGATTTTTCCTTAGGAAATTTTGATGATTCACACTAACCTTTTGTAAACAACTGGCATATTTCTCACTGTTCATGTACGGAATGTACTGTAGTACGGAATTGTGTTCCCCGAGTATACAGTGAATAAGGAAATTAACTTCAGCTGATGGAGCTCGCGTTTTTTCCCGTCGACATTACGTAATGAAAATGGAATCCATTAGATGAAATTAAAAAAAATCATTACATATTTGTTACGTTGAAATATTTCTAATGGCTTCTTGAAAGTTTTTATTATGGCATTAAAACATCAAAACACACACATACCCACATTCACACACACTTACACGCATATATGTATGAATACATATATATGTGTGTGTATATGTATGTATGTATTTTTACATACATATATATATACAGTATGTGTGTAAAAATACATATAAACAGTATATACATACATACATATATTAAACCACAAATATCGTTCATTTCACTATACCTTGAAAATCACCTGCACCCAACGGGAATTATAATTGAAAAGTGCCTCGTTCTCGGCAGGATTCGAACTGTTTCCTGATTTGGACACAACGGTAAACAGTGACTTCAGCCACCCGCATCCGCTATCAAGGTTAAGAAGGGTTGCTATCGATTCTAAGTCTTCTTCTTTGTCTTTGTCCATTTCTACGTGAGGTCGTTTTTTCCTATCAGCCTTCTCCACCTTCCCCTGTCCAACGCATCCTGACTTCTAAAGCCTTTCTTCCTCATTTCCTTTGCTATTTTATCCTTCCGTCTAAACTTTGACCTTCCTCTGCTTCTCCTTCCCTCCGCCTCCATGTTCATAACCATTTTACACGCATGATATTCTTTTCTATGCGTGACATGACCAAACCACTGTAGACTCCGAGCCCGGAACGTGAATTCGACTGGCAAATGTACAACAGAGGTGATATCAACTTATATCTCCCTTCATAGCTGGGTGGTCTAAGTCACTGTCTGTCTTTGTTCCTGTGCCATACAACGGCTCGAATCCTGCCGGGGACGAAGCAGTATTCAATTGTAATTTATCTTGGGTGTAAGTTGTTCCCGAGGTGCGGTGGATTGGATATTGAACGATATTTGTGGTTCAGTATTTGTAACATAATAAAAGTCACGTATGAATAAGTGACAATTCATATATATATATATAATATATATATATATATATATATATATATATATATATATATATATATATAATGTATGTATGTGTGTATACACATATACTGTATACGTGTGTGCATGTGAGCGTATAAAGAATGCACATAAATTGAAAGATGACATCAAACGGATTAAAAATCACCTTTCACTGTTGTCTCAATCACTTTCAGTGTCAGAATTCTATTAATCAACTCTCTCTCTCTCTCTCTCTCTCTCTCTCTCTCTCTCTCTCTCTCTCTCTCTCTCTCTCTCTCTCTCTCTCTCTCTCTCCAAAGAGATTTCTTATATTCCCTTGACGCGCTGGCAAAGGTTTCTAGCGAAAGAATAAATTAATGATTTAAGTCCCCTCTATCCAAAGGGGAAAAAAGCAACTCATTATCACTTGCTAAGAATGAGTGTATGAACCTCTGATTAAGGATGGTGAGAGAGGTTCCCATTAACAGTCGGATAAAATTATTATATGTTTTAATTGCTGCCGGAAAAACATATATTTTTTTTATCATTTTAATGAGACTGAATTTACGTCGACGATAATTTTGCAAATGAGTAAATCACGAAGTGAGGCCACTACTGTAAATTATCGATGGATTCTCACTCGTGTTTTTGTTTAGGAATTAGTATGCTTCACTTTGCTTACATGTATAGTGTTTGCATTGCCAATTTTATGCAATGTTCGTGGGCAATATCTATATCCATGTCACAGTATCTTGTCTTTGTTGATAGTGAGTTCGTGCATATGTATATGTATATTTATATATATATATATATATATATATATATATATATATATATATATATATATATATATATATATATATATATATATATGCATTAAGCTACAAACGTCCTTTAATGCTTGTATATGAATCACGGTGATGTGATAAAATTTCATATATATATATATATATATATATATATATATATATATATATATATATGTGTGTGTGTGTGTGTGTGTGTGTGTATATATACATTCGTATAATGATGAAAGTATAATTCACACATAAAAAAAAGTTCATTATAAATTGATATGCTACGACAGAGAAAAAGAGAGAGCTAGCTCAATGTAGTTCTGTATAAATGAACATCATGTGGCAAATAAACTTAAATGTATTCACACCTGCAGGATTTTCTTCATGTCTTGTATTAATACACTAATAATTATATAAGTCATTCCCCGAAAGAAAATACGAATTGTATGACAGTATCCAAGACAGTGCGGGTAAAATAATGCCTTTTTTGTTTTCGTGTAAATCCTACTGTCCTCATCGTCCTAGAGAATGTCACTTTTCACTCAGTTATATTCCCTCTGAAGATGAGGACAGTAAGTCCTTGGAAAGCTTAAGCATTTTCACTTTCTCTGTAGCGATGCATCAAGACTCACACTCGACCTAAAGGTCTCATTCTATCTACTTTTTTAAGGAACGCGACCGTCCCTCATAATCCTCATCCAAGATATCGTTCCCCTGATCATACCTGAGGCAGGAATCGGAGGCTATTGCATAACGATAAAGAACAAAAATATAATGATTGAATTATGATCCTGAATAAAATAAAATAGCTTCTTGACCTTCTTCCTAAACCTGCAGTCTTTTTAGTCAACGAGAGGAAAGCGTTTGTAGAAATTTGCGTATCAAAATAACAGAGGACTACAGATGTTGGCATTTCTTGATAAGATGTCATGTGCCTTATCGATTTACCAGACCTTGAAAATTGACCTTCAGAAGTTCCACTTAATCTTATTTTTTATCGTGTGATTCAAAAAATATTAAAAAACGCTTACCCATATACCAGTAAACTCATTTTTTTAAATAATCTCATTAATATTTTCTTCAGTTATTATTATTATTATTATTATTATTATTATTATTATTATTATTATTATTATTATTATTATTATTATTATTATTATTATTATTATTATTATTCAGAGGATGGACCCTATTCATACGAAACAAGCCCACCAAAGGGGCCATTGACTCGAAATTCAGCTTCCAAAGAATTTTATGGTGCTCATTTGAATGAAGTAACAGAAGGTAATGGGAAATGCAGGAAGAGATCAGTTATTAGAAAAACAATAGTGATTTGATTTGCAGTATGAGTGTCGATATCTTTGTGTAAACTAGTTTTGTGTAAACTAATTGTTGTTAGGTAATAATATCCTGTAATGTTATGCCATTCAAGTTACTTTCAGCTTAAAATAATGATTTCTATAGACAGGGAAAATGCATGTGCTAGCAAGGTATATGTAGCAGTGCAACAATAATCAATAAAAATAATGTTGAAAGTTCCCATATACATAAAATTAATCAAAATATAAAAATCACATTTTACAAAAATGTCCATTTACATAAAATTAACAAAGATATCAGAATATTATTTTTAGTGACTCGCATACAAAGAAACAGACATTCTATGTAGAAAAAAAAAAAAGAAACTGTGTAAAGTCCGAGGAATAATTCCAAATCTCTTTTGGAAACCACCATAGGCCCACACACCACGATGACGAAAAACGATACTCAGACAAAATAAGAAAAAGATATATTCATAAATACGGATAGACGCGATTACGAATAGTGGGATGAAAATCAATTCTTTGAAAGTGAGAATTAAAAATACCGTGACTCTGGAATCACGCACGCTTTCGTTTTTCATTTAAAGGGTGGATGAAGTTCCTCATGTCACAGAAAAGTGCCTCATTCAAAATCACGACTTTATTTAATATGTCAAACTCGTTATGTTGCTTTGTATTTTCTTGCTTTAGGTTTGGTGGCAGTTAAGCTTGTAATTTGATTCCCGTCATCTGAAAATTCGTAAATATATGAATACATATTTTGTTTTACATATATATATATATATATATATATATATATATATATATATATATATATATATATATATATATATTTCGTCAGTGGCTTGGAAATAAAGTCGAAACCGGTCAGGACCTACACCCGTTTCTTATTTTTCACCTGTGGTAATGTGTGATATATATATATATATATATATATATATATATATATATATATATATATATGTGTGTGTGTGTGTGTGTGTGTGTGTGTGTGTGTGTGTGTGTGTGTGAGTATGTATATATGAGGCTATCAGTCGAGAAACATGCCAAGCGCCATCCTGGGTCAAAGTATCGTTTAATTCAATTTATTTTATTTTAAAAATGGCACTTGGCATGTTTCTCGACTGAAAAGCTCAATTATATAGGCTACACATATGCAAATATATACATATTCCCTTCCTCATTGAAGATTTATACTCAAAAGTACATATTACTACTCATTGAACCGTCAGTCAGAGAGAGCCTCGTTAAAGAAAAAGGGTAATAATGCCAATAAAGAACAGGTTCCATATCAGTTAAGCGCTTCAGCCTTCGTTCCTCCATCAGGAATACCGTAATTCATGAACACAGGGGTCTCCTATGCTCCTAAGATATGCTCCAGGGGTCTCCTATGCTCCTAAGAAAGAATTCATAGGTCAGGCACCCCTTGCTCGAAGCGAACACCCACTCGTGTAAAGTTATTCACGGTCACATATCAAAGCCACGTCTCTGAATGCCCCAATGCCCAACCCATACTCACCGATTCCAAGGAGAATCGCGATCGTAAGGTATATATTGACTTGCATATTACTTGGGATCTTTCTATCTCCTGCGGACTTCCATAAAAAGTCGGGTCAGTCCGGACACCTTAATTCTGAAACACGAGCAACTTTTGCGCCCTCCACACGTGCGAGGATTTAATCCCATCCTGTTGGTTTCCTTAAAAGGACGAAGACATATCCGCTCGTTCCAAATAACTTTGGGTCACGTTTGCTTAAATGCAGCACGGAAAGACTTGCGGGTATTCCGGCCCGCTAAAGTTCCATACAGCCTTGCGCTGGAACGAGCAAGTGGAGGA
>NC_089752.1:115020456-115045456 GCF_040412425.1 Macrobrachium rosenbergii
GAATGTGTGTGCATTCGTGCTATTTTTGTAGAGAGTGAGAGAGAGAGACTGTATCACATTTATGAGTGTGAGTCTCATCATCAAGACAGGAGTTAATGGTGCTTCTTAAATAGAGGTAATCGACGTGTTTTTGATGGTATTAAAGTAAGTTATCTGAATGCGATGAGGCAGAGGAAAATATCTCTGCACGGACCTTACCCTTGGAGACCAGCAAAGAAGCAGTATTTCACTGGCTAGAAAAATATCTGTTGTATTCCCGTAATTCGCCCATTTCCATAGAAAAACTCTGTTAATGAGACTTTTCCACTCTGAACATCAAAAATCCCGAACAATATCAGCTCCTTCGTCTTAGAGGCAGGAACCTTCTGGCATACCCCCCCGAGCTGGTTTTAGATCAGCTTACGTCATTCTTGATATAATAATAATTAGCTGCACGAGAGGCGATGGAAAGTATTAATGTCACTGAAATATGTAAGATTGTACCTGGAAATCGCGTTTCCGGGTAATCATATGCACGTGTTTGGGACTGAGGGAGATGAGGAGAGAGAGAGAGAGAGAGAGAGAGAGAGAGAGAGAGAGAGAGAGAGAGAGAGAGAGAGAGAGAGAGAGAGAGAGATCTTGAGGACGTTCGTATGAATATTACCGGCCTAGATTTTATTCGGAGGCCAAAGCGCAAATAAACTATTACTCAAGAATTTATGAAATCCAAACTCTCAGAGTATGCTGGCTTTCGAAACTATCTCTTTGAAGTATTCCTTCAACGCTCTGAATATCGATCGACTAGGCTTCAAAGTCGCGTATTTCTAATGGGTCTTGATAAGCTGTCACTTCAAGCCATACTTTGAATTTGAAATACCATCGTTGTTATAGATTTTACCACTATTTATTCTCTCTCTCTCTCTCTCTCTCTCTCTCTCTCTCTCTCTCTCTCTCTCTTTAAACTTATCACGTATACTGAGCTAGAAATATGTGGAATTTTAAAAATTATATAGTTCTTGCTATTACTACGATTTATTGTAGTTATATAATGACTTCATCCACGCTTTGATTGTTGAACGCCATTTTTTATATGTATTTTAAAGACATCGTTCACAGCTTTAGGCTTCAGTAATAAAAAGAAAATTAGATATATATCCTTCATTTCGTCTGAAAGAATTCATCATGTAACTTTATACCAAAACATGACATTGTAACTTTATATCAAAACATATCAATGAAATTCCACGCTATGTCAAACCATAAAGTTTTAAACAATAGGGGTCAAGTCTTCAAGGCTGGAAATTTCTATTCGTAATTCTCTTAAATATTATAATAGGCCCTGATTAACTGTCAGGCATTTTTCCTATGTATCTAACAGGGAGACATATTATTCATGCATACGTGTAAATACACGCTGACACAAGTACGGTAGTTAAGCATAAACAAGCAAAAAATGCGCCGAATTTTATTCGGCGCAATCGAGTTTTCTGTACAGCCACTACAGCGTATAATTAAGGCCACAGAAAATAGATCTATCTTTCTGTGGTCTCGGAATAATGCTGTATGATCCGCGGCCCATAAAACTTTAACCACGGCCTGGTGGTGGTCTATCCTTTATCGTTGCCAGAAGCACATTATGGCTAACTTTAACCTTAAATAAAATAAAAACTACTGAGGCTTAAGGGCTGGAATTTCGTATGTTTGATGACTGGAGGGTGGATGATCAACATATCAATTTGCAGCCCTCTAGCCTCAGTAGTTTTTAAGATCTGAGGGCGGACAGAAAAAGTGCGGACGGACAGACAAAGCCGGCACAACAGTTTTCTTTTACAGAAAACTAAAACATTGATTTACAACCGCAGTTTTCCGTAATACCATTTGGATTAACTACCTCAAGGAACTTATCAGAGTTAAAGCACTCAGTTAGAAAGCCTCTCATTCTGATGAATGAAAGGCTTTCTAACTGAACATATTCTTTAATATCACAGAGCTGACGCAAGATCACATCTCGTAACCAAATGCCATTAAGAGGTAAGGTCATAGCATCGTCATATCTTAATAGCTGCACCATATTATCATTCCGATGTCAATGAATGGAATTTCCAATTCGTTAATACTCTTGCCAATAATAATAATCCGACTTGTGTTTTACATCCCTGTGATACAAGGACGCGACTCGTTGAACAAAATATAAAATGTGTATGAACTGAAAAGCATTTTTAAAGGCAAGTAATAAAACAGGTTTAACGCTAATATTTCCTAAGCGGATTATATTTTTTTCTTTTATATTCTTACATCGGACTTTGGTGTCAAATAAATGTACATTAGCTGTTAAGTGGAATGTTTTCTTAACAGCTGTAGCAGAAAGCCCGATATTGCCCCGACTGAGTATATTAATTACCGTGCTGTTACTCGAATGTTGTGGGTGGCAGAAGAGAGAGAGAGAGAGAGAGAGAGAGAGAGAGAGAGAGAGAGAGAGAGAGAGAGAGAGAGAGAGAGAGATCCGTGTGAAAAGTGGCTGAAAATGGCCCACAATTATCCTCGGAAAAAGTTATCTTCCGTGTCAGGAAAGAGATTATTTTCCAGTATGTTGATAGCCGTCCTTTATCCAATGCGCCTTCGAAACGTACGTAATAGGAATCATGTACTTGATAATGTGCTTGCGTGAACAATAAGCAGTCATGTGTATCAAGTATAAACGCGGTATCAAATGAATTTAACATTTTTATTTTTTAGATTTTTAGTTTTCTGTAAAAGAAACCTGTTGTGCCGACTTTGTCTGTCCGTCCGCACTTTTACTGTCCGCCCTCAGATTTTAAAAGCTACTGAGGCTACAGGACTGCAAATTGGTAGGTTGATCATCCACCTCCAGTCATCAAACGTACCAAATTGCAGCCCTCGAGCCTCAGTAGTTTTTATTATATGTAAGGTTAAAGTTAGCCATGATCGTGCGTCTGGCAACTATATAGGATAGGCCACCACCGGGCCATGGTTAGAGTGTCATGGGCCGCGGCTCACACAGCATAGTACCGAGACCACCGAAAGATAGATCTGTTTTCGGTGGCCTTAACTATACAATGTACAGAAAACTCAATTGCGCCGAAGCAACTTCGGCGCATGTTTTACTTGATTTTTTAACCACTTAATGGCTTAGTGGTCAAATCATTGTATTCCCGTTGTTTCTAAACCAGGCAGCGGCTCGAATCCCATTGGTGACTGGAGATGAAGCATTTTTCATTTGTAATTTGAAAGTTATTCCCGAGGTTCAGCGAACTGGATAAAACGAAACTAGTGGTATATATAATTGTTTGCATACATCTACACACACACACACATATATATACATATATATATATATATATATATATATATATATATATATATATAGAGAGAGAGAGAGAGAGAGAGAGAGAGAGAGAGAGAGAGAGAGAGAGAGAGAAATGACATATTATAATATGTAATATACTGTATATAATATGTACACGACGGTACTATACCATCTCTCTCTCTCTCTCTCTCTCTCTCTCTCTCTCTCTCTCTCTCTCTCTCTCTTCAAAAAAAAAAAATCTTGCTATTACTCGGAAAATTAAAGAGAGAAGACTGTGTTTAACTAATCGGATTTGCTGATTACAACCCACCGTGTCTCAATCGAATCTTTCCGGTTGGGGATCGTGATCTGGTCTTCGTCATGCTGATTATTCAAAGTTCTCAGAGATTCGGAATTTTTCCCGCTCGAGGAAATGAGATTAAGAGAGAACGCAGTTCTGAAAGAGGCGTCGTTTGAACGAGTAATGTGGGAATATGACACAAACGAATGCTGAGCATTTTTGGCGGCGAAATGAACTGGGAGATATTATTATTGCCTACAAATGGAATAATTGAATTTAAAGGGGGAAGTAGTGTAAATAGAATAATTACGTTTCAGGCGAATTATAAACGGGCAGTAATTATTCGCTTACTCGGAAAATTAACTCTCTCTCTCTCTCTCTCTCTCTCTCTCTCTCTCTCTCTCTCTCTCTCTCTCTATACATATATATATATATATATATATATATATATATATATATATATATATATATATATATATATATATAAATATATATATATATATATATATATATATATATATATATATATATATATAATATATATATATATATATATATATATATATATATATATATATGTATGTATGTGTGTATATATTTATGTGTGTATATATATGTACATATAAATATATATATATTTATATATATATATATATATATATATGTATACATATATATATGTATATGTATATGTATATATTTATATATATACAGTATATATACATAGTTATGCATGTGTATATATATAGGGAATTTCTGTTATAATTTTATAATTCTTTTTATATGTAAAACTTTGATCGTTAACTTTTTCTACATTTTGCGTCCCTTTGCTCCATGAAGAGGAGGAGTAGGAGCGGGGAGAGAGAGAGAGAGAGAGAGAGAGAGAGAGAGAGAGAGAGAGAGAGAGAGAGGAGGGGGTGTGCGAAATATTCACTAACATCAAGAGAATAACTGAATTCATGTCCACTTCTCAGGGAAAAATGAAAGTTTCCATGATATCCAAAGAGACTCTTAATTTACTGAAAAACTCCTACGATTATTAAATAGATAGTTTCCTCTTAAACAGAACTATTCCTGTGAGAGTTTCATAAAAACAATCATTCTTTCGGGGATTTCATAAAATTATAAAAAAAAAAAAATTGCTATGTAGAAAACGAAAAAAAAAAACGGTCATGCGAAAATTTTTGAAAAGATGCCACCTCGTAAACGCCTCCGAACGAAAATTCCCTTCCTGGCGATAAAAAGAGATGGAACAGAAAGATTCATCTTCATGCAGGGCCAAGATTTGCAGAAGGTAATTGCGCGTGGACCTTAGGGAAAGGTCTCCCTCCAGGGCTTGACGAGAGAGAGAGAGAGAGAGAGAGAGAGAGAGAGAGAGAGAGAGAGAGAGAGAGAGAGATTAACCCTTATTTCATTTCAGTCTTCTACTTGCGACAGTCTTCCCTGCAGAAGTGAAATAAAAAATTATTCCATTTAAGTTTTAGCTTTATTTTTACATCCAACGTATTTGCATAGAGGGAGGGAATACTCTTTTTTTTTTTATATTTCTCACACTATTGTTTTCCGGAATTTTAAGATATTTTCTGCTGTTTATTACGACAGTTTTTTTTGTCATGGATGAAATAACCATCAGGTATTGCAAAGAATAATTATCATGCCATTGCTTACAAAGAAATGTTTTAAAAATATAACAGCAAGGGCACTTTTCATGGCCACAGTTTCATTGCCCTTTGATTCAAAATGCAATTACATATATCCTTTTAAACTCCACTATCGAATCGCTTAAAGATATTTTTCGAATACAAAATTTCCAACACAACATCTATCACCTTTTAATCTAGGTTAATAATTCCCGAGTTCCCGAGAATATTTCATCTCTTCTCTTCAAGATGCAGTGGTAAGATCAATTCGGATTTATTTGAAGATCAGATCGTATTTATGGGGGGGATTAATTTGGATTTATAGGCATAAATCCCAGTGCTGCAGTTCCATTATGGATGCAGATTATGGCTCTGTGGGGCGCCTCGCGTGTTTAGAAGGCATTTCCGTATTACAAGCGAAGCTAATGACGGCACACTGTCTTAATTATGTTAATGACCACATGATGTCATCAAATCGGAATTGGGTGTAACAGCTTCGCCTAAAGGAAGCTACGAATTTAGAGGACTTGGGAGGCTATGGGAAACTTGAATAGTGACAAAATTATTATTATTAACATCTTCTAAAAACATAACAGACACCTCACATGTCTCGACTATCGACCTCACCGCGTAACACCTCCTCGCTGCTGGGAGAAGAGCGCTGGTGAACTGGTACAATACATGTACACAATACCGGGGTCTAAGCGATGTCAGGCAGGGCAGCCGATCGGGACTACAAAATCTACCCCAAAAGCCAAATCAAAGTCCTTCAAAAGAAGGCATCACGGCGACCCCATATAAAAATGGGAACAAGCTGGGAAGAAGAAGATTATTATAATTATTATTATTATTATTATTATTATTATTATTATTATTATTATTATTATTATTCTGAAGATGAACCTTAATCACACGCAACAAGCCCACAGGGGTCGTTGACTTGGAATTCAAGCTTCCAAAGAATATGATGGTGTTCATTCGAAAGAAGTAACTTAAAGTAATGGGAAATACAAAAAGAAGAGATCAGTTATTAGAAAAACAGATAATTTGCCAAACAAATAAATAAGTAAAATATTAAAATGCAAGGAGAATTGTATTAGGGTAGAAATGCATCGCATCTTCGCTTGAACTTCTGAAGTTCCAATTGCACGACACCTTCAGGGAGGCTGTCCCACAGTCCAAGGGTGTGAGGAATAAGGGACCTCAGGAACTGAGAAGTCGACAGCGAGGAACATTTGCAGAAATGTTACAGGTATGAAATAGATTAACGTAACAAGAGATTGGCTGTGGTTGACTGAGTCCCGGAGGAAAAAATTATGATGATTGTAGACTGCCGTTTGGGACTTATATCTCGTTTACGTAAGAAGAGCTGTCAGGCATTGAACGCATAGCTCTTTAAATTCTTTTATGCCTCATTTACTTATAGTTCACATTTGTTTTTTTATAAATTTAAAATCTGATATTGATATGACTTAAGGTATGTAAATAAGCTAGAACAGTGTGTGTAATATATCAGTGTTTTCATCATAGCATATCCAATAAGCGCACTACATAATGTTCGATGTATGTAAATGTAAAGCGTCTTTTAAATATTCCATAAAGCTAAAGTAGGAAAATAAGGTATCAGGTTTGAAAAGTTATTAAAAACGATGGAAACCATAAATCCAGGAAATAAATATACAATCAATTTCAGAGGCGATTTATAGCTACAGTAATATATATATATATATATATATATATATATATATATATATATATATATATATATATATATATATATATATGTATGTATGTATGTATGCAGTATGCATGCATGTATATGTGAAAAATTAAAAGCACGTAAAATCATTTAAAACTCAAATAATCATCTGACTCACTACAAAATGCACATACATACTTTCTTACGCAATTTCATGCATTTATGCATCGTGGGATTCAAGCATTTCTCTTAAGTATATGAATATAGCAGGCAAACCTACGCGTCCAATATCCAGTCACTCTAAGGGTTCACTGAACTGCACTGCACCCTGAACATTTTGGTCATCGTAAGAGCTGTAAGTGCCCAGAAGTGCTGGAGAGGTAGAATTTAGACCACCATGGAAATGATTTAGTGATGGGGCCACCTGCCTAATGCAGGATCATGATTGGAATTGAGTATTGAGAAGGGAAAGAAAGTTGACATTTTACAACCCGGTAAATAGACAGGGGTTTGGGGCAATTAGTGAACCATCGGTCTTTCGTCTTGCAAAGGGACAGCAAAAACTTTCAGTGGTTACTGCAATTTGTCCTCTCACGATTTTCCATCTCTGGATTGTCGTTGAGGGAGGGGTCGGTGTTATCTCCTTGACTGAATGAGGTATCTGTGCTGCTAGGGTTAGCAGCTGGTGTCTCTGAATTGTGTGGTGACGGCCCACAATTTCCACCAACAGAATAGCCAACAACAAGCAACGATTTGAAGTAAATCTGTATTACGCCTTGTCTTGGTGATATCCTAGAGGTATTCGTGTCATAAGTACACAGACTAAGCTCAAAATGAGAGCATTCGTTTGTGAATCTTCCCTCACCTGGGCTACCAGAACTATCCCGGAGCAGAAGGAGTTTATTGCGTTGCCTAGAAATAGTCACTTGAAGATATGGCTAGAAGAAATAAGTTAGCCACGGTCTGGACTGTGTGTTTCTTCCTTCATGCCATTATTTTAATGAATGTATATCGCAACATTTTATATGAAAAAGGAAGAACTGGTTAATCCTGTCATTGTGAACCTCTTACCATCAAAATTGCTCTTCCAGAAAGGGACAGTAATTAGATTGCGTATCCTACGCGGATGGGATGATTTTAATGGAGGTTTCCATTATATATTTATACCTTATGTAAAAGGTGCTTTCACCTGATAACGTGTACATTGCATTAGTGGTTAAAATTTCGTTGCCTGTCACTTTGAATAACTTTCATTTGAATGTAAGAGCCATATTTCTGTAAATAAATACTTAAGATGTTCAGGAAATAGAGTCTTTTATAGTCCACCAACTCTAATTTTGCCAAATATCATGAAATCTTCAGTTTCTGAGGCTTCCTGCTCACCATTTCCCAGTTTGAACCTATCTTTTGTTATTCACTAGTTGCAGTGTTCTCTCTCTCTCTCTCTCTCTCTCTCTCTCTCTCTCTCTCTCTCTCTCTCTCTCTCTCTCTCTCACTAAATGCATTGCACATAAAAGAATTCCCAGTACCGCTTTTAACTGTTATATAGTTTCGAAAACCAGTACTATTGGTACGGTCTGTAGTAGGCTTCAAGCTATATCAAACATTCTCCCTTTCATCCAGCCAGTGGGATTGTGATAGCATGAAGGGAAATGTTTTTATGAGGATGACAGACATACATGAGTGTATGTACATTTGTACGTAACACACATACACATATATATACATACACGTATATATATGTGCATATATATAATACATGTGCAGTATATATATATATATATATATATATATATATATATATATATATATATATATATATGTATGTATGTATGTATATACAAATATATGTCTATGTGTTTATATATATATATATATATATACACACACATTGACTTAATGACTCACAATGAGGTGGGAGGCTAAAGAAGAGTGGCGCATTGGGTTATTTGCATAACAGTAGTCACAGTTAAAGGAGTTGTGAATTGAACGAGTGTTCTCGGGTGTTACCAGGTGGTACGGCCCTAACTGGAGATAGTAAAGAGAAACTGCAGTTGACGAGGGAAGTGTTTGGAAATGTTTACACAGAGAGAGAGAGAGAGAGAGAGCTGTTGGTATATTTTGGCTATAAGAGTAATTATGATGCCAGGAACTTCGAATGATGGTGAAAGAATAGACGAATTAAAATTCTGCGAGCAATGGTAGGATAGGAGTTACTAATAAGGCCTAACCTTATTAATAACTCGAGTAAATTAAGTTAAATTATATCAAATTAAACTCTTCTGAATGTCCTTCCTCTGTTCAGGTGACGTTTCCTTACTCTCAATTTTAATTTCAATTTTGCCGTTAAGAGCATATATTCCCTGGAGGTCTTTATAGTTGGCGTGACTTTATGAACATTTTCCAATTTATAACGGCACGGAGAGAGGTGATGAATTGTTCCGCTCTCATCTGATGTTGTATATTTTTTATGTCTTTATCTTTCCAGAAATGTTTTACACCTGTCAGACAAAATGGAACAAAAAAAAAGTCAGAATTCATAAAATTGATGAAAGTTCGTCGTTTTCTGATAGGCAAACTCCCTTAATAGATTTAACTTCTGCAAATACCCTTGTTTTTTCTTTCAAAATTTTTATGCTTTCAATTCACTGTTCGGAGCAGATGACGCGTATTATCCCTTTGATTCTTACTACTCCGAACATTTATCCTCACTCTGTAAGTCTCATTACCACTCGCCTTCTTCCCCGTCCTATTTCCTCACTTTCTTTGTTTCGTCTTGATAAGGATCCCTCAGCCACCAGGTGTATTTAATTGCACTTCCGACCTCGAATATGTCTGGGGACACAAGGGTCATTCTGTCGTTTGATTGCTTCGCTCATTCGGAAATGGTTCCACCTCTCTTTCGACCTTCGTGTTTATCCACTTTTCTTGGTCATTATGTTCCTCTTCATTCGTTTCTTTATTACCGTCTTATTAAACTTTTGATTTGATCTGAGTGCTTACCCTCTTTTCTCGGTCATTATGTTCATCGTCATTCGCTCTTTTACTACCGATTTATTGAAATCTTGATTATTCTATGTAATCGTCTGTGCAGGAGTAGCCGTGTCAGACAGTGTGTCTATATTTCTTTCGTTTACTAAAGCCTGTGTCCGATAATTCATTGAATCATCCGTATCATAAGGACATCAAACACAAGTGTTCATCAAAAATGAGGGTTCTTATACCGGGTTATATCTTCATCAAAGCTCTTCAAATAATCTAATCTCTGCATATTCTCTTGCTCTTTTCTTCACAAGAAAGGACTCCCCATGAATCTGCTAATTATGGAATGTTTACAGGATTGACATTATTACTATTAGTTCAGTAGATGAAACCTATTCACATGGAACAAGCCCACCAAAGGGGCCACTGACTTCAAATTCAAGCTTCCGAAGAATGTTGGTTTCAACCCCCCACCACAGCAGACCACACACTGCAGCAGTAACTGATCATGATACAGAGCCAGTGATTTATCATCGGCCTGGGGGAGACGCGAACCCGCGACATCTGACTGGCATGCCACGACACTAACCACTACACCAGCGGACCATAAACATATAGGTGACAGCCGCCAAAATCAAGACTCCATCGTCGTATAAGCTTCCCGAACAATAAGATTTTAGGATAAGGAACGATGGGTCACAATAAGACCTGGGAAGCACCCGAAGTGGTACTTTAGGAACGGGGTTGTATAGCAGATATTCATTATAGCGACCTTAGTAAACTCTTGTGGTTCCACCTCCCTTGGAATGCAGAATATGTTAGGTTTAAAAAGATAAGTATAGTATGCAGGTATTCTTTACATATATATATATATATATATATATATATATACATGTATATATATATATTATAATTGTATTTATATATATATATTCATATATATATATATATATATATATATATATATATATATTCGTATATATATATATATATATATTATATATTTCAGAAAATATGAGTTTGATACAATTTTAAAGGACACATATATGCATTTCATAGACTTCAATGCTTTAAGATGTGATGAAAGAATTTATGGAGTCAGATGGAAGTAGGTCGAGAGACTCGAGGTAAAATCTTTGTGTTCAGCAAATTTTGATTCATCAGAACTATTGAACTCAGGTGATCTCCGAGGTGTTATGTATATTCATGAGTACGTTTATATTAATTTGATCTAGATTGTGCCAAAATCTGCCTAAAAGTGAGTTTGATCGTTCATTAACGTGATAGAACTGCAGTTGTCTAGACGTTTTGGAGAGGATCAGGCTTTGAATCGGCAGATAAGATGTCTGTGGACAGATGTCGGTGGACAGTGTGGACTGGTTCGAATAACATGTGGTAGACTGTTTTTTTGACATGACTAATTGTTGATTTGGGGAGTATGTGAGTTTGGATATTTTCAGGCTATTAGCCATAGTGAGACTTCTTTAATCAGAAGTGTTTTACAGTTCAGAGTTTAGTTATCTAACTCGATAATTCATTTATTATGCATTTTAATCTTTGCTTTGTTTTATTCATTTCTTGTTGGGTTATTTGAATAATAAACTTATTTTTGTAGAAACTATTGCGTTTCTTTAAATGGTCCATTTAGTTGATTTGGTGAGAATGAGCGAGATTCGGGTGGGTGAACTTACACAGGAAAAGAGGTGAGAGAGAGAGAGAGAGAGAGAGAGAGAGAGAGAGAGAGAGAAAGAGGAGAAAAATAGATGTAAGTGTTGTCGTGAGCGAACGTTCATACGCCTCCGTTCCATGAATAAAGATCGTTGGAGCACGTTACGTACACTTTCAAAAGAGTGTTAATTCTGTCCTCGTTACAGAATAAAATGGTTGGCAGCGGTGTCGGAAGAAATGGGCGGCAGCGGTGTCTGAATGAAATGGTGGCAGCCGTGTCTGAATGAAATGGTGGCAGTGGGTGTCTTTTGATTTTAAATGGTGGCAGCATGATTTTAATGTCTTTAATGATGGCGAAAGAGGGAGATTACTAATAGACTAATTGGTAACGTTGATGCCCAAGGCATAGGCGACTTCACCTAAGAGCTAAGGCGACAGGTCAGTGTTGAATGACTGAGTGGGTCGTGATTACGTGTGAAATACGGGGAACCTTTCTTTTTTTTTCCGTTTCTATTCGAGTACTGGGAGTGGGGAGTGGTGAAATAGATCTGGATGATCTCTAGAGCAATTTTGGGGTTAACAAAATACCCAAATAAGTGTGAATAGTGGCGATTGTGAGTTAATTACGCAAAGTGATGATTCAACTAGAAACGCGCTGGGTGTTTTTTTTTGCTTCGCTGTCGAGTAGGTGACGTCACAGGTTAGCAAGTTGAGAGATAGGTACTTCATTTTCTGTTTCAAAATTGGTAAGTACCCCATTCTCGTAAGTTGCGCAGAACGCCGTTTTCTATTCTTCTTTTAGAGGGGGTAACTTGTGCCTTTCTCTAGTGTTCTTTTTGGTTTCTCTTTTTATGTTGTTACGCTCAGGGCGTGTGATTACTCACAAAATGCCGGACGATGCAGCAAGCACATCCCAATCAATTGTGGTGCATAAAGTGACGAACATTTGTGCGGGAATTACAAATTTTAAAGGGCTAGTTGACGGGAATCCAACCCAAAATATAGAAACTTTCATTGATTCAGTGAACAATTATCTGAATTCCAAGAAAATTACGAATGGCGCTGAAGCTTTAACAGAGGCTAAATCATTTCTGGATTTAGATAAAGGAGATATTGGGAAACGAGCACGCAGTTTCGGGTTCAGAAGGTGTAAAACTTGGAATGAACTGCAGAAATTTCTACGAGCTACTTATGGCGGAGTTCAACGTGAATGCGCAGTTCGGAATTTGCGAGAGTTTCTCAAAATAAAGAAGGGCAATGATTCACTAGTCACATACAGTGCGAATTTATTTGATGCAGTAGTTGAGTTAAAGAAATCTATAACAGGTTCTCCATGGGTAACTGGAAATAATATCTCCTTAGATAATTTTGAAAGATTGTTACACTTTGCTTGCCTTTTAACGTCGGTCCCAGATGTAATTGTAGATAGTTTTGATAAGAGAATTGATCAGGATACAGACGAATCCTTTTTGTTTGCATAGATTAACAAAAATCTAGCAAAATGCCCGACACTGGACAGTAGTTTTGTACAGGGAGGTGCAAGATGTCAGCTGCGGTTTCCAAACCACAGAATAATGATAGTCGCTCGCATTCGGGAAATGATGCAACAGCGAAGACATGTGCACGAGTAGAATCGAAGAAAATTCCAGAGAGATCAGTCACAACGATACGTTGTTTCAATTGTGATAAAATAGGCCATAGTAAATCAAATTGCAGAGTGAGATATTGTTCAGTTTGCAAATCTTCAGATCATGGATGGAGATTTTGCCCAGCCACAAAGAGTAGAGATTATTCAGGGAAGTCCCGGGAGGTTTTTCTAGATATGACAGGAGAATTCCACATGATGCAAGTTCTAGATACACAAAGGAACAGCAGAATTTTCACAAGATAAGTTCGAAAACGGACACAGGATAATGACTAATCAGGTCGTAGAGTCACTAGAACCTAGGCCGATCGTACGTGGATTCTCTAATGGCAATGAAATTCATATTTTCATTGATTCTGGTAGCTCAGTTAACCTAGTAAATGCTGACCTTTTTCACTCGAGGTTTCCAGAGTGCAAAATAGTCCCTTCTAGTGAGACAGTGTGTGATGTACAAGCGAGGAAACTGAATATTTTAGGTTCGTCATTTCTTACGCTTTGTATCGGCGGAAAGACAATAGTAGAATCATTTTTGGTCATAGAAGGATTAGCCTTAGGTGAAATGGTTTTGCTAGGACACCCTTCTTGTATGCGACATAACATCAACATTCTTACGGGAGTTCAGGGGATTACAATAGGTGAGTCAGGTTGTTTTGTTCCATATATACACAGGAAAAAAAACTTGTGAGAAACTTAAGACACAGTCTGAGACATGTGTAACACAGTCATTAGAGAGTGAAGATATTCCGCAAAGATCTTTCAAAGGATTTTTGTTGGAAGATGTTGAATTGCAACCGCGAGTTCCTACATTAGTTAAAGTGTCGCTGAAAGAGAAAAAGTTTCCTTCTCAAGTGTGCGTTGTTGAGGGAACCGAGAAATTCAAAGACGTTGTGAGTACGGTGTCAGTGAATGAAATTTCAGTCGCAGGCGTGACTTCAGTAGAATTAGTTAGCTATCAAGACTCAGTGAAAAAATATCACAAGGGTACTTATGTAATTGATTTTGAAGAGTTTAATGAAGAGCATAAATTAGTGAGTTTTTGTGGAGACGGGAATATGTTTCCTAACGAGGAGCAACAGTTCCGAAGTCAGGTTCTGCATGAACACTTGGCTAAAGTTGATTATCCTGAATATTCAGATAAAGTAGAGAAAGTGTTGAAAGAATATCTAGACATAATTGCTTTGAAGGGAGATAAATTAGGAGTTACAGATGTTTCAGAACATTCAATCCGCCTAGAAAAGGGTACAAATCCCATATATATTCCAGCATATCGAATCCCTTTTAAGATCAGAGAAGAAGTAGAAAAAGAAGTTCAGAAGTGGGAGTCGGAAGGCATTATTAGACCGTCCAATTCTCCGTTTAATTTTCCTTTGCTTGCAGTTCCTAAGAAAGACGGTAGTATCAGAGTTTGTGTAGATTTTCGTAAATTGAATGAAAAAACATGCCCAGATAGATATCCGGTAGCTTGTTTGCCTGATTTGTTTGTTGAGATCGGTGGCAAGAATATATATTCATCTATAGATCTGATGCAAGGGTTTTTAAGTTCCCCTTTGTGAGTAGCCGTAAATATACAGCATTTTCGGTACCAAAGGGACATTACGAGTTTAATAGGATGCCTTTTGGATTACAAGGGTCCCCAATAACATTTACTAGACTGGTTAACACAGTACTTCATGGCTTGTTAGGAAAGTCGGTGTTTGTGTACATGGATGATATTCTCATATGCACAGATACAATTGAAGAACATCTAAAGGTGTTAAAAGAAGTCCTTAAGCGATTACGGTTCGCTGGGTTAAAGGTCAAATTGGCCAAATGTGAGTTTCTGAAGAGAAAAATTGTCTATTTAGGACATGTTATCTCTAAAGAGGGAGTTAGAGTGAATGATGAGAAAGTTAAAGCCATTGTGAATTTTCCAGTTCCCAAAACCAGGAAACAGATTCGTTCGTTCCTAGGTATGTCGGGTTTCTTTCGCCGTTTTGTGCGGAATTTTTCTACAATAGCGTCGCCATTGACAGATTTGTTACGAGAAGACGTTAAGTTTGTTTGGGGTGATAGTCAACAATTAGCTTTTGAGAAGCTTAAGAACGCTTTGGTGAACCCACCAGTTTTGAAGTTTCAGATTTTAGTCAACCGTTCACCTTAGTGACTGACGCGAGTCAGGAAGGTATAGGTGCGTGTTTGATGCAGAAATTTGAGGGGAAATTACACCCAATTGCTTTTTATAGCAGAAAGTTCAAAACACGTGGTAGTAACGAAAGGCTGATGTCAGTTGTGGACAAGGAGGCTTTCGCAGTCGTCTCTAGCCTTGTTCATTTTAAGATGTTGTTGTTGGGAAATAAAGTTGAGATTTTTACAGATCATCAACCGTTGTTAGAGCTTTTTAATAAGCCAAATTTGTCGCCCAAGAGAGCACGTTGGTTCCTAACATTGAGAGATTTTGATGCAAACCTCAAATACATTGAAGGTAAGCATAATGTAGTTGCAGATGCATTGAGCAGATATTTTCCGGTCGAGGATGAGGAAATACACACCGAATCCTGTGTGGGAGAAGAGAGTAAATATTTGGTGTCTAATGTCTCTGATATTAGTAGTTCTGAGAGATCGCATGTAGAGGACATACACGTTCCTACAGTGCATACTTCAGGGAGAAATAGTGAGTCGGCAGTCTCGGGAGAGATTGTTATTCGTGATAGTGAGAGTAACGCAGTGTGTTATATTACGGGTGAAAATGTCACTTGGGACGTAGGCTTGCTGGAACAAAAGCAAGATGAAGATAAATTGTTGTCAGATGCTAAGGCATTTCTTAAGGGAGTTTCACCGAAGAAAGGGTATAAGTTGCCTTTTCTGGTCTAGAGTTGGAGAATAATTTATTGGTGAGGAAAGTTAAGTATAACTTGCGAAGTACTCGAAGCATGGGTGAGATTACACAAATCATCGTGCCAGAGAGTCTAGTACCACAAGTTCTAGACATTGTACATTGTAAATTTGGTTCTCCTCATTTGGGTGTAGACAAGACGTATGAAAACGTCAGGTCAAAGTTCTTTTGGAAAAATATGTTTTCCGCAGTAGAAGCCTTTGTGAAGAAGTGTGCTATTTGCAATGCGAATAAGCCAGCGACGACAGTGTCGTGTCGTTTGGGTTCATATCCCATACCACATAGGCCGTTTCAGAGAGTGCATATGGATATTCTGGGTAACTTCTCAGAGTCCGCTTATGGTTATAGACATTTATTAGTAGTTGTTGATGAGTTGACTCGCTTTGTCGAGATTTTCCCACTGAAATACAAATCAGCTGAGGAAGTTGCTATAGCGTTCTTTAAGGGGATAATTTGTCGATATGGTGTTCCTGAATGTCTGATCACAGACAATGGTAGGGAGTTTATTAATAAGACTTTAGACGGTCTTGCTAATTTGTTGGGGATAAAGAAAGTATCTATAATCCCGTATAGACCTGAAGCAAATGGGTTGTGTGAGAGGGCGAATCGGAAAGTAATCGAAGCTTTGCGCATGACGGTGGGAGGTTCCGATACACATTGGGACAGATCTTTGGATGAAGTGCGATATAGTATCAATACTATGATGAATGACACAATTAAGATATCTCCAGCAGAAGCTTTGTATGGATACAAGTTGAAAGGACCTTTTGATTTGTTACCAGAGCGAGTTCAGGGTGATGTTACGGTCACTTCGTTGATAAATACAGCGAGAGAAAGATTTGCACGTATCAGTAAAGAACTTGAACTTAGTTCGCGTGCAATGGTAGAGAAAAGTAACGCGAAATCGAGGGGAGTAGCTTTTTCGATGGGTGATAGAGTGTTTGTTAAAGTGAATGTTCGGAATAATCTGAATTATAAATTAAGTCCGAAGTTCCACGGACCTTTTGAGATTGTAGAGATCAAAAGAGGGAATAGATTTGTAGTTAAAGATGTAAATACTGGAGTGACGAAATTGACCCATATTTCGAAGTTGAAGAAAGTTGGGATGTAATGGAACGTTTGTATATAGTTAGAGGGATAAGTGGGTTGATGTTTGTATATATATATGATATTTATTTTTTTTTTGTCTCTTGTTCATTTTGGATGTTGAAGTTCTTAATCATTTGTTTTCGGATGATTTTAGGAAATGAGACATGGGCTAATTTCATACGAGATTTGATCCGTGTGTTAGTGTGTTATTGTGTTATGATGTGTTTCATCATCTGACGCAATGTGTGTGTTGTTTAGGATATTTTTTTTGGGAGATACTTAGTATATCGGACCGAACAAGTCTGATCTTTTTTTTCGAGTTGGGAGATCGTATTTGAGTATTTGGATATTTTTTTCAGTTTCTTTTTTTTAAAAATGAAGGGAGCTGTATTGCGAGTAATTGTAGTTGTTGAGAGTTAGTCAGGTGTTGCGAAATATTTGCTAACCGGAGTAGAACTTTCATGTCTTTTACGAGATATGATACCTTTTAGTGTTCGGATAAGATTCTCGAGTATTTTTTTTTCTGTTTGGATAGAATTTTTTTTTATGAGTGAGTTCCGTAGAGTTGTTGTGCTTAATAGTGAGTTGACTGTGATTATTCTAAGATACACACTTGGAATTAGTTCACATTGTGAGTGTTTACTTTTGCATTAGTAGTTTTCTTTGGTTCAGTAACATGAAACCTTTTTGTTATTAGACCTTTTTCGAGTGTTTTTGGGAGACTCAGTAGTGACATGGGATAGAGTAGAGACCATGTTCATTTTGGGAGATGAATATCAAGGTTCGGGAGTTGGTTATAAGACGAGTTGTGCTTTGGTTAGAGAGAAGTGTGTGTGTGACAGTAGTATTTTCCAGTTGCGAGTTGTGTCTGTGGGTGGTTGTGAATTATCATTAGTTCATAGACAGACTCCGACAGAATGTGACTTTAGACAGTTCCTGCGAGATTACCACATTGAGTCCACCAGTACTCTTCCTGCTGTGTTTTTGCAAGGAGTATGCAGTTACAATGATGTGCCAGAACAACAAGTCGACGACATTCGTTCATCGAGGGTCCGAGCAGCTCGATTCATCCTGCAGAATCCTGTCTACGGAATTTCTCGTACTTAGCCGTGCTGTATTCAACAGTTCCGAGAAGATAATTATGCGTCATACGCATAACGAGCATTTGGTAGTGGAGGTACCTACAACCAAGGTGCCAATGACGGTTCCACCGTTGGAAGACATTGACGATTCCGTGATGTTCGAGTATCAGGAATATATTATGCCGACAATTTTAATTGTCTTAATAGCTATTTTACTGATAATTCTTGTTGTGGGAGTAGTAAAGCTTATTCGTGTTTGTAAGATTACATGTAAAGGCTCTAAGAACTCAACCCCATTGACTTTGGAAGTGCGTCATGAGAGCAGTCCTTAAAGCTGCAGTGCAGTAGACATTGCTGATTGAGCATAGCTCTATTTTGTTATGTTTTATACATATGCTTTTGTTTTAGTTTGCCGTTAAGGAGAGCGAGACGCTCTTATGTGGTGGCCGAGCTCTATTTCAGAAAATATGGCTGCTACAATTTTAAAGGACACATATATGCATTTCATAGCTTCAATGCTTTAAGATGTGATGAAAGAATTTATGGAGTCAGATGGAAGTAGGTCGAGAGACTCGAGGTAAAATCTTTGTGTTCAGCAAATAGTTTGATTCCTCAGCAATATTGCCAGTCAGGTGATCTCCGAGGTGTTATGTATATTCGTGAGTACGTGCGTTAATTTGATCTAGATTGTGCCAAAATCTGCCCTAAAAGTGAGTTTGATCGTTCATTAACGTGATAGAACTGCAGTTGTCTAGACGTAGCTTTGGAGAGGATCCAGGCTTTGAATCGGCAGATAAGATGTCTGTGGACAGATGTCGGTGGACAGTGTGGACTGGTTCGAATAACATGTGGTAGACTGTTTTTTTGACATGACTAATTGTTGATTTGGGGAGTATGTGTGAGTTTGGATATTTTCAGGCTATTAGCCATAGTGAGACTTCTTTAATCAGAAGTGTTTTACAGTTCAGAGTTTAGTTATCTAACTCGATAATTCATTTATTATGCATTTTAATCTTTGCTTTGTTTTATTCATTTCTTGTTGGGTTATTTGAATAATAAACTTATTTTTGTAGAAACTATTGCGTTTCTTTAAATGGTCCATTTAGTTGATTTGGTGAGAATGAGCGAGATTCGGGTGGGTGAACTTCGGAAAACGGTGAGAGAGAGAGAGAGAGAGAGAGAGAGAGAGAGAGAGAGAGAGAGAGAAAGAGAGAAAAATAGATGTAAGTGTTGTCGTGAGCGAACGTTCATACGCCTCCGTTCCATGAATAAAGATCGTTGGAGCACGTTACGTACACTTTCAAAAGAGTGTTAATTCTGTCCTCGTTACATATATATATATATATATATATATATATATATATATATATATATATATATATATATATATATTTATCTATTTATATAGCATCTATATATATATATATTTTGTGTGCCTGTGAAAAAAGTAAAATTTCATGTTACTATATATATATAAATATATATGTATGTATGTATGTATGCATGTATGTATGTATGTATGTATGTATGTATGTATGTATGTATGTATGTATGTATGTATGTATGTATGTGTATGTATATATACATATTCTTAAAGATATGTTCCAGACAATTTGCGTTCAAGAAATACCTATACATCTGGATGCTCTTTACGAGGCCAGTTCCTGAATACAAAGCAGCAAGCAAGTATTTTGTGCACAGGCATGACTGAGAGAGAGAGAGAGAGAGAGAGAGAGAGAGAGGGGGGGAGAGAGAGAGAGAGAGAGAGAGAGGTGGACAGCGAGAGAGGAAAACAGAGAGAAATATCATGGTAAGAATGATTTTAACATAAGCTGTTAAAATCATTCTTACCATGTACATTGCGTGTTGGTGTGTGAGAGAGAGAGAGAGAGAGAGAGAGAGAGAGAGAGAGAGAGAGAGAGAGAGAGAGAGAGAGAGACTAACTGTAAATACTTCTTATCTCTGCCCAGCATCTGGTAGTCACAGATTCTGTTGGAAAAACGTAAAAGATACATAGAAATATTTCCACAAAGGTAAGAAGCAATGAAAGCATTTTACCCGGTCCACTTTCATCTCAGCACGGGCGAAAATTTCTGATGAGCAAAATATAAGAACTGTGATTAAAGCTGAAATGGGATTACCCCTCCACTTCAATTAACTTCTCAGGTAAGGCCAAATTAAGCTCCTGAGTAACTTTTTACTGAAAGTTATTACCCTCCACAAAGAGGGCAGTGTTTTTGGGTAAGTTTGTATGCAGTTAACGAACGAGTTTTTTGCTAATTAATTTGAAAGATTCATTACTTTTAAGAGGGTAATCAGTGAGAATTTGCATCGCATTCGGGGAAAGATGAAGGATTTTTTAGATCTTATTTTCATTCTAACATCATAGATTTTATGCATTTATATATATATATATATATATATATATATATATATATATATATGTATATATATATATATATATATATATATATATATATATGTGTGTGTGTATACATGTATGTATATATAAATAAATAAATATATATAATGTATATGCGTGTGCATATACATATACATGTGTATACATGCGTGTGTACATGTAAATGACGATGAAAATTAGTGTAACAATAATATTTATGACTTAGTATTTATAGAATAAAACGGATTTATCTCACGGAATTTAGGTAACAATTCTTGTTACAAAGGCGGGGGTACATACGCAAAACCTACCGTTAAAAGCTTTTGGACGCTTTGCCTTGTAAATGAAAATGAACATCATAAAGATTATTATTTTCCTATTTGGGTGTGTGTATGTGTACGGCGATGATACGATACTAAACGAAGGTGGACTTACTGGTTTTAGTTTTCTGTTAAAAAAAAAAAAAACTATTGTGCCGGTTTTGTCTGTCCGTCAGCACTTTTTCTGTCCGCCCTCAGATATTAAAAACTACTGAGGCTTTAGGGCTGCAAATTGATATGTTGATCATACACCCTCCAATCATCAAACATACCAAATTGCAGCCCTCTAGCCTCGGCAGTTTTCATTTTATTTAGGTTTAAAGTTAGCCATAATCGTGCATCTGGCAACGATATACGATAGGCCACCACCGGGCCGTGGTTAAAGTTTCATGGGCCACGGCTCATATAGCAGTATACCGAGACCACCGAAAGATAAGCGTGTTTTCGGTGGCCTTGATTATACGCTGTAGCGGGCGTACAGAAAACTCGATTGCGCCGAAGAAACTTTGGCGCATTTTTTACTTGTTTATATCGAGGTTAATTAACACAGTTTTTACGAAATTGTTCAACAACTGTGTCACCAAAAACTAAGATGTGAAAAATTGTTTTATTAATCCACCGAGCGATATAGTCAACTTAAAAATTTAAATTTTTCTATGCCATAGTTAAAAAAAAAAGTAGGGACCCAATTGAATTTATACAATAATTCAATTTTCGTACAGTGACTGAGAGGTTCCCTTCAAAGCGAGATGGTTCAGTCTCCCCTTAAACTTGGAGATTTTAGCCCATCTAATCGACAGCCCCGTAGGGGGATAGTGCCGTCAGTGCACCTCATTCGGTGCACTGTAGGCATTACTTTAGGTTCTTTGCAACGTCCCCTTCGTCCCCTAGCTGCTACCTCTTTCATTCCTTTCACTGTACCTCCGTTCATATTCTCTTTCTTCCATCTTATTTTTCACCTTCTCCCAACAATTGTTTCATTGTGCAACTGCGAAGTTTTTCTCCTGTTACTAGTTCTTCGTTGGACTGGTACGGTACCGTTCTCGGCTAGCACACTGCAAGGCCCGAGTTCGAATCTCCGGTCGGCCAATGAAGAATTAGAGGAATTTATTTCTGGTGATAGAAACTCATTTCTCGCTATAATGTGGTTCGGATTTCACAATAAGCTGTAGGTCTCGTTGCTAGGTAACCAACTGGTTCTTAGCCACGTAAAATAAGTCTAATCCTTCGGGCCAGCCCTCTCTAGGAGAGCTGTTAATCAGCTCAGCGGTCTGGTTAAACTAAGGTATACTTAACTTTTTACACCTTTCAAACCTTTTTCCTGTCAATATCCGTTTCAGCGCTGAATGACAACATAGGTCCCAGCGCTTGGCCTTTGGGGTAAATTTTATATTTTTTCTTCTCTCCAATCGACAGTATTTCAGACCTCTGGCTTTGGTTTTAATAGATGTGCTGGAATGGTAGACATTGCATACACCTTCTTTTGGTGTTTTGACCGTAATACTAAGCTTTATGGATTCATAATTCCGCACTAAACATGCAAATTTGTATACCGTGCTGTTCTTCTGCTCCTTCTGCCGGAGGGAAGCTGTGCTGTTTCTCATTACAGAAGAACATCTTCAGGCACTTGGGATTTCAGAGAGCCACTCTTTATCAGGTCACAGGGAGTAATAACTCCTCAAGCATAGGTCATTCGATGGGGGATAATGCCACTTCGTTAGTCCCGGTAATGGTGACAGTTGGTTACAGGATTTTTTCAATTTTCCATCGCATACACTTTTACATTATTTTGTATCGATAATCATTAATAGCTCTGGATACCCAGATCCCCACCTAGCACTTTTCTGATGGATAATAGACTTCTTGAATGAGAGAATGCGCTATTAGGGAGAAACTGCCTATCTACTGGGTGGTTGACATACTCTACTTTAAAGTTCACGCTTCTTCCGACATTTGTAGTTTTCGAGTATATCTACTGTATCAGACTGACTTATTCTAGTAGCGACTAATGCTTTTTAGGCTAAAAATTATTTGTTGCTATAGCATGGAATGATCATATCCCAGTTCTAGTGAAAAAATCTGAATACAACAGACATTTGCACGCATAAGCTGAAACAGTCTTCTACGCTTCTTTGGGGCAAGCTATGTTAGGGTAGACTCACTTCGCTGACACTTGCGTTGGTTCGAATCCCATAAGGAGAGGGATAGTTTCTTCATTTGTTTTCTAGTTGACTTCGAGGCTTTGTAGTGAGAGATATATATGAAAAGTGCGAGTCAATTGCAAAGTTGGGTGGTCATTGTGGTTATTAGAAAAGAAAAGGTATTCGGTGAAAGTGACATATATATATATATATATATATATATATATATATATATATATATATATATATATATATATATATATATATATATATATATATATATATATATGTAGAGAGAGAGAGAGATGAAATCGCAGGGTATCGAACACGCAGATGCCCATGGTGAAATTCCGTGGAGAATGAAGACTTGACAGCCGAGTCATAGGAAGATGTGATTAAGGTCGTACGAAAAATAGAATAAATATATATGTATGAATATAATATATATATATATATACATACATACATATATATATACACACACATATACATATGTATATATTAGGCTGAAACTCAAATTTTGGACCACAAATGAATTCGCAGAGCCAGGGCAATACAATCCATCACATACAGCTGTGACGTCAGAACCATCGAGAACTGACAGCGCGCGTGGAGAAAAGGTCAGCCAGTATTAAAAACACTTTTGCACGGTTCGCCGTCACAGCTGTCTCATAAAGAAATGAATATTGCTGTCGACGAAGATATTTTGCCTTTTCCAAATGAACGGGACGGTCTAGAAAACAAGACCGTCGTCTTTTGTTTCTCCCATTCCCTTGAGAGGACGAGGGAAGCTTCTCTCTTACCTAGATGACGCAAACAGAATACGAAAAATTAGACGCGGTTCGATTCTTCCCTCCCCCTCTGAACAAACTCCAATGTTCTATTTTCGCCAGATTTTTCTCGAAGAAACTGTATTCTGTTTGATTTTATTCTTTATTTCCTGCTCCTCTTGTTTGGTAGTGCAGCAATTCTGTAAATTGACGCTTCACAGATGCAGCGAACAGCAGTACCTCAGGTTATTTGTTTAATTAAGAGGTTTAGCCGAGTTGCTGTGCTCTTGCCTCTTTTTTTTTTTTTTTTTTTTTTGCAGAATATCTGTTTGAAACGAAAACAAAGCTGACAATAAAATGCCATTACATCAAAACCTTTGACAGGAAAACGTTATGGCAAACCGTTGCAGTGATGATTACTTTTGCATTACTGACGGAGGAAATTAACACATTGAACGCGGTTTTGTTCTTCAATTTATAAAATGAATAAGGATAAAGTCATATATTTTTAGGCTCAAAACTAACTTTATTTAACAAATTATTAAAAAAAATTATTAACGAGATTGGCTTTGATATTCATTTACAATTATTTGAAAGTGAATGTATTGTCAATGTCCCACAGGATATTGGCATAAACTCAAAACATTTATGCTTTCAGTAGAATGTTTCATTTAGGTGACGTTAAAAGCCACTGTTTATTCATATGACAGTAATGATTATCAAGGTGTTCTAAAAACTTATGACTTATAAATGCCAGCATCATCGTTGGTTTCCGGCACAATATATTCACCAATCACATAGTGTAAACATTACTTCCAGTGGGGAGACAAATCCACAGTTACGTGTGTGTACAAATGTATTTAAGAATCAGTCAAAACAGATGATAGAAAGCGCTCTGTTTAGATTTATTTCTTAACATATCTGTGGCTTTTAGTTTTCTGTAAAAGAAAACTATTGCGACGGCTTTGTCTATCCGTCCGCACTTTTTCTGTCCGCCCTCAGGTCTTAAAAACTACTGAGGCTAGAGGGCTGCAAATTGGTATGTTGATCATCCACCCTCCAATCATGAAACATACCAAACTGCAGCCCTCTAGTCTCATTAGT